>NC_079458.1:22022431-22219931 GCF_903798145.1 Danio aesculapii
CTCGAGTGTTTGTTTATTAAATATTTCAGCTAGTTTACATATGATTTTTAGCTACTTATAAGAGTCTAGTGGACTCTGGAAACATTCTGAGATTGTTTTAAATGTGGTAAAACCGTATAGCTTATGCCATTTGCAGGAAATTATTTAAAAACCACACACGTGCAAAAAGTACTTGCTCTGCATAAAACTGACTTATTAAAACTATAATTCTAATAAAGTTGAAAACTTTAGTTAAAGAAACACAAAATGCTTCCCTGGTTTATTGACAGTGTTGGGTGTAAATAGTTACAGAGTTACAAGTTACTGTTATTAAATTAATGCAAAGTTCTAATGCCAAAATTGCTTATTATTAACTTTTTTCAACTAAAGGAGATTTTATTGATCTGACTCATGCTTAAGAAACAATGAAATGTAAATTTATGCGCTGTGAAAAAACTCCTGGTTGCCTTAAAATTTTAAGTTGAATTAAATTAACCTGGATAGACATCCGCTGCGTGAAACATGTGCTGGATAAGTTGGCGGTTCATTTCGCTGTAGCGACCCAAGATTAATAAAGGGACTGAGCCGAAAATGAATGAATGAATTAACCTTGTAAGTCCATTGAACTTATATTATGTTAAACTGACTTGAAACAGCTTGTGTAACTTATAAAAAGTAGGTTAGAACTTGATTAACTTGGTTAAATATGTTACTATGGACTAAAAACATGTTGTCATGACTAATTGATCATATAATTTTTTACAATGTGACAATTTTATTATGTATGAAATATGGTGTCATTAATTTAAAATGTTTTGTTTTTGTTAAATATATTATATGTGTTTTTTAAACAAAACTAAAAGGTCCTGTTTGACTCAAATGTAAAGAAATTGAGTAAATTAGGATTTCCATAATCAGACATTAATATATTGTCTTTTTTAAATATTTAGTCAATATTTTTTGACAACTTGTTGAGTAACTTAGTCACTTTTCAGACAAAGTAATTAGAAAAGTTAATTAAATGCAATTGTAATGATGTAACTACACTGTTAAAACTCAACTTAAAATTTTAAGGCAGCCAGCTTTAGGACATTTTTGAGTTGAGAAGTCAAGTTCAGTTCTTGGGTTGAAAGTTGAGTGAAGTTGCCTTACAATTTTGAATTGTCAACTTTTTTTTTTACAGTGTAGTAATACATTAGTTTTTTTTTAAAGTAACTTACTCAAAACTGCTTATTGCTAGATCATTTTTACTCTGCCTCAGCGTTTGAAATCTTCTAGTTAGCGGTTTTATATAAAGTTTTAATAAAAAAATACAATTTGAACATATTGCAAAGGAAAAATTTATTCCAAAAACAATAATTATGTCATTACTAATTATAAGTCATTAAATAAAAAAAATATTATAAAGCTTTATTTTTATTTCACATTATTTAAGTAATGTGTATTGAAGCTTTAGTCATTTGATATTAGTAATTTAATAAAATAACTTGGTAATTTAGTTATTTACTTTATTTAAATGTCAGTATACTTAATAATATTTTTAGTAATTTTAGCCTTAAATTAAAGGAAAGCTAGAAGTAAATGTTATGTATAACTATAAGTTGTAGTAATATTGGGCTATGTTTAAGAAAATACTTTTTTACTTTTTTTAATTTCTACATTTATTAACATTTTATCAATCTTTGTATCAATCCTTTTTTATTCATAATTAGTCATAATTGTTTCTACACTAAGGGCGTCATGGTGACGCAGTGGGTAGAATGATTGCCTCACAACAAGAAGGTTTGCTGGTTCGAGCCTCAGCTGGGTCAGTTGGCATTTCTGTGTGGAGTTTACATGTTCACCCTGTGTTCGCGTGGTTTCCTCCGGGTGCTCCAGCTTTCCCTCACTGTCCAAAGACATGCGCTATAGGTGAATTGGGTAAGCTAAATTGTCCGTTGTGTATGTGTGTGAATGAGTGTGTATGGTTGCTTCACAGTGATGGGTTGCAGCTGGAAGGGCATCGGCTGCGTAAAACATATGCTGGATAAGTTGGCGGTTCATTCTCCAGATTAATTAAGGGACTAAGCCGAAAAGAAAATGAATGAATGTTTCTACACTATTTTAATGTGTTATTCAATCGCACTTTAGCACAAACCTGCTATGATTGTTGTTGTAACTCAGTTTATAGTTGACTGCAGGTTTGGGAAATCCAGGTGTGGATATGCGCTTTTCTATTTTTGCGCTACAGGCCTGAGATTAGCTAACTGTTCCCCTGAGCGTGTCTGCTCAGGTTTGTGAGAGCGCTGTGGGACAGACCCGCTGTGCCTCTGCCAGCAGTTCACTGGAAAGTCCCACTTTCTCTGATTTCTACCAGAAAACCACTCTCCTGATGTCATGTTACAAAGAACTGATTATTACGCCAAGTACCTCTCAATTGCCATGACCCACAGACTCATATTTTCACTTCACATCATCCATATTGACATTTAAACAGGCTTAATGCTTGTGCGCTTTGTTTTTACCAGCGTTATGACATCACTGTAAATGCCATTAAGAGGAGTAAGGTTGGGTTTCCCTGTTCTCATCTGCTGGAAATTTCCCATCCATGATGTCAGTGCATGAAAAGCAGAACTATAAAGGACAAATGAAGGTATTATTTAAGTTATTTCAGGGGGTTTCTCTGGCATTGCTTATATGATTCTATAGAGACTTCAATGTATTTGTTTTTGTAAGTAAATTTTTTCCCAAATATATTCTGTGTTAAACAGAAGAAAGAAACCCATAAAGGTTTGGAACCATTTGAGGGAGAGTAAATACTGAGTAAATGTTCATGTTTTTAGTGAACCGTCTATTTAAAGGCGTTTAAAAATGCTACAAAAGATTCTAAAATAAAATACTATGCTTTACACACAGTTGTATTATTTCATAACTGTTTTCTGCATTGATATTAATAAAAAAGGATCATGTAACAGTACAGCAGACAAACATTGTTTACATTTTTTACAATTGTACAGTTAAATATTGACAATTACTATTTGCTATAGAATAAGGGACATTTAAATAAAAATAAATAAATAAACTTAAATAATTGATAGACCGATATACAGAATGATATAGTGTAGACAGAGACAGACAGATAGATATTACAGACAGCTAGACAGACAGACAGACAGAGAGATAGACAGGCAGACAGCCAGCCAGCCAGCCAGCCAGCCAGCCAGCCAGACAGACAGACAGACAGACAGACAGACAGACAGACAGACAGACAGACAGACAGACAGACAGACATGTAGACCAGGGGTGTCCAAACTCGGTCCTGGAGGGTCGGTGTCCTGAAGAGTTTAGTTCCAACCCTAATCAAACACACCTGACTAAGCTAATCAAGCTCTTATTAGATATACTAGAAGTTTCCTGGTAGGTGTGTTAAAGCAAGATGGAGCTGAACTCAGCAGGACACCGGCCCTCCAGGACTGAGTTTTTGACACCCGTATTGTAGACAGACAGATATATGGCAGATGGATATATATATATATATATTATAGACAGATGGGTCGATATTGCAGACAGATGGATAGATAGATAGATAGATAGATAGATAGGTAGATAGGTAGATAGATAGATAGATAGATAGATAGATAGATAGATAGATAGATAGATAGATAGATAGATAGATAGATAGATAGATAGATAGATAGATAGATAGATAGACATATAGCATATAGATAGACAGATACTGTAGATATACAGATAGTGTAGACAGACAGACAGACAGACGGCAGATAGATCGATATTACATGGATGGCTGAATCATAGATAGATAGATAGATAGATAGATAGATAGATAGATAGATAGATAGATAGATAGATAGATAGATAGATAGATAGATAGATAGATAGATAGATAGATAGATAGATAGATAGATAGACAGACAGACAGACAGACAGACGGCAGGTGGATAGATATTACAGAGACAGACAGATGGATGGATGGATATTATAGATAGATAGACAGACAGACAGATAGTGTAGACAGACAGACAGACAGATGGCAGATGGATAGATATTACAGACAGATGGATCGATATTCTAGACAGACAGATGGATGGATGGATGGATGGATGGATGGATGGTATAGATAGATAGATGGATGGATTGACAGACAGACAGAAACATATACTGACAGATAGATAGTGTAGACAGACAGACAGATGCTGTTTACATAACTGACATCACTATTTTATGTCCTGTGGCTCAGTTAAGAGCACATTTCTGTGAATCAACCATCTTACACATGTTGCACTTCAGTGTGCTGTGATATATATCTGTGGGGCTTGTAGTAATCATGTGCTTTGCATGTTTCAGTTGTTGTTGATGTCATTGGCAGTACCTGAGTTTGGCAGCGTGCCACTGTTAAACTGCAGCACACATGAAAACAACGAATGAGTTTGTTTTCCTGTCAGCATCTCCAGACCCCATACAAATCACTTGTCACATTACACAGAGCTCGAGGTTCCACACGAGCACTCAATCACATGCTCTTGAAGAGCGACAAACCAGCTTTCACAAGATTGCAAGACAGGATGCTGTCTGGTATGTCTCATGTCATTGTATTCTTCTTGACTGTGGAACCATTAAAAATTGTAGAAGTCGTATTTTTTTTTGGTTGATATAAAGTTGGACTCAGCTCACAGCAAGAAGGTCGTTGGTTCGAGCCTTAGCTGGGTCAGTTGGCATTTCTGTGTGGAGTTGGAGTTTCATTCTGCTGTGGCGACCCCAGATTAATAATGGGACTAAGCCAAAAAGAAAATGAATGAATGAATATCAGATCGCTTTTTAAAATGAATCAGTTAGGCCATTTAGGCTCTAGATCAGGGGCACCAGTCTTGTTCCTTGAGGTCCGGTGCCCTGCAGGGTTTAGCTCCAACTTGCCTCAACACACCTGCCTGGGTGTTTCAATTATACCTAGTAAGAGCTTGATTAGCTTATTCAGGTGTGTTTGATTAGGGTTGGAGCTAAAATCTGCAGGACACCGGACCTCCAGGAACAAGTTTGGTGATCCCTGCTCTAGATTCTGTTTAATGCAAGTATGTCTGTTCTCAATTAGGCAGCAGGGCATTGTTTTAGTAAGCATTTGATTGGATAAAAAAATGCACCGTGCAGGATGAGTCATCTGTATTTTAAATCTGTTTCCCCAGAAGAGCGTTTGGTTCCTCTCAGCGTTTTTAACCAGAATGTCTTCTGTTATCCAATACAATACGTAAAGGAGACAGTTATTTCTGTTGTAGAGATGACGAGACTGCTTGTTTTCAGTTTTCTTTATTAACAGATACTGATTGTATGGATAAGTATTACATTAAGTTAAAATGAAATTAATCAGAATTCATCAAGTTTAAAAGGCTGTGTGTTATTCTATTAATAACAGCAGTATTTTAATATGTCAATTTCCTTTTATCTGTCAATACTTCTTGATATATTATATTAATTATGATTGTAGCATCCTGGTCAAAAAACAAGCATTACATTTGTAAAGTTATCACACAACAAAGCATCATGAGCCAGTGTAAGAACTAGAGAAAAGAAGATAAATCTTTAAAGTCAATACTTAGTCTATTGCTTTATTATAGAGTAAATGTTTTAAGCCAATTAAGCTACAAAAGTATGTTAAAGTCTACAGGTAACGCTTTACAGTAAAGTCTCGTTAGTAAACGAAAGTTAATGCGTTAAAATTAACTTCGAGAGATAGTCATAGTTATATTATAGTTATATATTCATGTTAATGTATGAAACTGCAACTGTATTTTTATTAATTATCAACTCCACTTAAAGACTTTTGATTTCAATTTAATTTTAGATGCAGCTGGAAGAGTATTTGGTAGTTCATTTCGTTGTGGTGAACCCTAATAAACCAGGCAATAAGTCGAAAGATAGTGAGTGGTTATTTAAGATTTTTTATTAACTATTAACTGATGTTAACTACTGTAACTTTATTGTACAGAGCGTCTGAAGTATACAGTATAAATAGTCAGAGTTTTCAATGTTATATGCCAGATTAACATGTCAAAATGTTTTTATTTGATAATAGATTGCCTATTAGGTAATCCAGAATTTGGTTCTGTGATGAACAACCAAATACAATTGGAATACTTAAAAAATAACACTCCACAAGTAAAATGTATATATGTAGATGTAAATTCATAAATTATGTATATGTTAACTATATATATACTGTATAATGCTATATATACTCACAGTGTTTTGAATTGCCCATCATAACAATATTGAGCATGCTCACTATCACAGTAAAATAAATTGAATAATTGAATATTGACATAAAGTATGTTTAATCTCTGATAAGATATAGAATATTTTGCAGTACACTTGAATATTATTGATGCACTTCCCTGATGGTTCCATGTTTATATGCTTCCTTATGGCATTGTGTCGTTCTTTTTCTTTTTTTTTTCCTCCTCGTGTTCAGGGACAGTAATGTACCCAGAGGGCACTGCTGTCTTGTGGGAGTTGGAAACTAGCAGAGGACACCAGTTTCCTATGCCTGGCTTTTCTCTGTTGTAGCTCTTCCTCATTGTACTGTATGCTCTGAACTAGACAGATTATCTCTGGTAAGGCACTGATCTAGACAGATTATCGCTTTTTTTTCCTACAGCTGGCCGTTGCAACCCATGACTGACCCAGTCATCAATATTTACTCTCTCGAGGGAAGTGAACAAAAACATCGGCTCAGGTTCACACAAAAGCAAGACATTCACTTCTTGTACATTCAGGTCAGTGATCTTTAGAACTGAGGCTGGAAGGACAGGAATGAGTGTGTAACATGTAATCTGTACTGAAAAGACTGCCAAATCAACTGAGATTAATAGTTCAAAGGTCATGATCTTGTGGCAAAATGTATAGCAGAAAAGCCTTGTGTCTTGTACACAGACTGTGACCTTATAAAGACACACTATTAATATAACAAGTATTTATATAGACACACACATATAAAGTTGAAGTCACAACAATTAGCCCTCCTATGATTTTTTTCTTTCTTTTTTTGGCTACAATAAAATCTGTGTTTTTTTTAAGATAGATAAGCCATTTTAAGGTCAGTATTATTAGCCCCCTTAAACAATATTATATTTCGATTGTCTGCAGATCAAACCCCTGTATACAGTGACTTGCCTAATTAACCTAACTTGCCTAATTACCCTAGTTAAGCCCTAAAAATGCACTTTCAGCTGATTACTAGTATCTTAAAAAATATCTAGTAAAATATTATTTACTGTCATCATGGAAAAGATAAAAGAAATCAGTTATTAGAAATTATAGTTATTGTCGGCACAGTAGCTTAGTGGTTGGCGCGTCGACATGTTGTGGCGTCGCGAGTTCGAGTCCCGGCTCGAGGACGTTTCCCTGCCCTGCCCCCCTCTCTCTCTCCAACTTCGCTTCCTGTCCTAAATACTGTCCTATCTAATAAAAAGGCAAAATGGCCTTTTCGGTACATTCGGTAACTCATTTGACCAAAAATCTTAACAGAAAATAAAAGTCACGTCATTTAAAAATAAAAAATAAAAAATTATAGTTATTAAAACTATTTTGTTTAGAAATGTGTTGATATAATCTTTAAACAGAAAATGTGAAAAAAATATACAGGATGGCTAATAATTCTGATTTCAACTGTACACTACCTGACAAAAGTCTTGTCGCCTATCCAAGTTTTAGGAACAACAAATAATAATTTGACTTCTAGTTGATCATTTGGTATCAGAAGGGGCTAATATGGAAGGCAAATGCCTCTATAGGTTACACTTATTTCACCAAAATAAAATATGATTATGCCTTGATTTTTAATTATTTAATTAGGACAGTAAGGTCTGACTTTGCTTAGACAAAAGTCTTGTCACTTAACAGAAATAATGGACAGTATAGAATATAAAGTCATGGTGCAGTTGAAAAGTAATTAATATTGTGTATGACTCCGATGAGCTGGGACGACTGCATCCATTCATCTCTGCAGTGACTCAAATAACTTATTAATAAAGTCATCTGTAATGGCAAAGAAAGTGTTCATGCAGGACTTCCAGAGTTCATCAAGATTCTTTGGATTCATCTTCAATGCTTCCTCCATCTTACCCCAGATTTGCTCAATAATGTTTATATCTGATGACAGGGCTGGCCAATACTGGAGCACCTTTACCTTCTTAAAATTCAGCAACTTTGATGTGGAGGCTGAAATATGAGAGGAAGCGCTATCCTGCTGAAGAATTTGCCCTCTTCTGTGGTTTGTAATGTAATGGGCAGCACAAATGTCTTGATTCCTCAGACTGTTGATGTTGCCATCCACTCTGCAGATCTCTCGCATGTGAATGTAACCCCAAACCATGATTTTTCCTTCTCCAAAATTCACAGATTACTGTGAGAATCTTGGGTTCATGCGGATTCCAATATGTCTCCTGCAGTATTTGTGATGATTGGGATGCCTCTGCCACTTTTCCAAATGATCAACTAGAAGTCAAGTTATTATTTGTGGCTCTTACTACTGGGATCGACGTCAAGACTTTTGTCAGGTAGTGTATATATGTGTGTATTTAAGTAGACTGAGGAAGTGAGTGTGATTTAAGGAAGACATAGGTCAACGAAACACAGAAACATCTTTTTAAATCAAAAAGAGGAACTCGAGTGGAGCAGCTTTGTGTCTTTAAAGCTAAAAAAGGCCTGTGGGTTTGTGCTTCATTCTTTTTGACCTGCTCTATATTTAGCTCAATCTCGTGGCTTTCTGACTGACTGGGCAGCACTGGTCATTTGCGTGATTATAACAATGCCTCGCTTTTTTGGCAGCGTGCATTTGCAAGGAATTATAATGGAGCCATTTAGAGAGCTTTTGAAGACAGAGGAATAGGCAATGCTAAGACACTGCTTATGTTATTGAGGTCCAGTTTAAAGGAGACCTATTTTACAAGATGTAATAAAAGTCTCCGGTGTCCCCGGAATCTATGAAGTTTCAGCTCAAATTAGGACATGCTGTTGATGCCCTTTTTGGTGTGAAGGCAGAAATATGCTGTTTCCAGACCCTGTATACACTAATATGTTTTAGTTTTAAAATGAATAAGTTTTGCTAAAGTTATGCCTTCCGTCTACACTACCGCAGAATTTTTGAGCCCCGAAAATAGAGCATTTTGGAAACACTGAAGAGGCCATTTTCCTTTTAAAGTGCTCTTGCTGCGTGTCAATGTGGATGGGGGAAAATGGAGACATCTGAAAATGGAGGCATGGCGGCCAGCATTCGCCCTACCTGATTTGGGCTTTTTCTCATTCTCAGTATCAAGTCTACACAAAGTTCAGACTTGCATCCTTTCCTTGTAAGTTCAGACTTTGCAAGTTTATAACGAACTCCTCAGGACACATCGGGAAAATCTTCAAATGTAACGACAGTATGCATTTATAACATAATTCACCCTGGCAATCTATCACCCTAAAATGAAAACATGACATAAAGCAATGTCTCTTTTAATTTTTTTATTAACAACTTAGACATAACAGACACCAAAGATTTTAAGGCATCATGTACATATTTAGATGACCGTCATCTTCACTGTATGCAAATTTATAACTAAACGGAACCTAATAACTGCCTTCTTTTATTTTCATTGAAAAATATGAAACATTATCCTCACTGTGTGGTTTTGGCAAGATGTGCTTATATTGTTATGCTATATGCACACAATAAAAATTATCAGAGGAAATGCATGGTGTAATATGAAATAGGTGTCTCTTTTGCTAATTATAATAATCAGTAAGCTATAATTGATCTAATCAAAAATAATTACAAAAACATAAAGTACAATAAGTTTATATAATATATAGGAAATAAAGGCAAGCAATTGGTTAAACGTGTGGAATCAGTGTACATGGCTACATAAATTAATAGGTATATTAACTCTCTTTGCGCTCAGGCAAAACACATTACCTGAGAACAAGTAGGCTAATAGATTCAAAAGACTAACTCGTTAGATCTACACAAGACCTGCATCGCATTAAACAACTACAGAGAGATGAGATCCAGCGGCATATTCGAGATGGACTGGCCAATGTTGGCTGCTCTCAGCCGGGTAGGTGTGCTCAGAGCTCCTGCTGACTGCCGAGAGTATGCGAGAATGCGCTGAAAGCTTTGAGTGTATGTGTGGACACATGATGTGCATTTTCAGCAGTGTAGTGTGGGCGGAGATCATTTCAGAAAGACTAGATGAAACGCCAGTGTGGACGTGGATGATTCGTGGATGATTTTTATTCTAAAATGCCGTTTTAAATAAAAAATGTAATAGCGTAAACCTTATATACTCCAAAACATCCACTTGGTTTTGTTTAATATGTCTGTCCTGCTTATATGACAGTGCAGTTCTTCATAATCATGAATGTTTAGCTCTTTGAACTTTAAAGCCTTTTAAATGTATTTGTCTGTAGAGAATGCAGACGAGAACAGAGAAAGCATCCTGTGAGAAATGAGATGCTGTGTTCTTCCCTGGTTCTTCCTGATGGACACATGACCACTTGTTTTTAATGGAAAACTATTTAAATACTACAGCATTCATACAATAATTTATAGTTTTCCCCTTTTCACAATATATACTATGTCTAAAAACCTTATAAATATCCGTTGCACAATACAAATAAAACTAATTTTGATAAGAATTTCAGCAAACAAACAACCTTAATGTGTTTATGCCTTTATAAAGATTTTCAGGGAAAACTTTTAGGGAAACTCCTGAGACAAATAAGTTCTATCTCTGAACTTTAATAATAAATCTGAATAAAATTCTGCACTTCCCACCTCCTTTATTCTTGAGCGACTTCTCGAGCGAGTATTGCGAGAGTTCAAGTCTGCATCAATATGTCAGAACACATGCAGAAACTTTCACGCGTCCTCTGTTCTTGCAGTCTTGAGTTTTGGAACTGAATTTTGGCAGTTGATGATGACGTTACATGAGAACACGAGGATGCAAGATCGCTAGAGAACTCATTTTGAGAAACAGCCAATGTTAAATGGTTTACTTATTCTAAACTCTTAAATGGTTTACAAAATACTATAGCAGTATTTTGAGACGCAATGCATTTCTGAAAGGTACTTTTCTTTAACATAACGTTTAATTGTAATTCATGTTTTTAGTAAATTTGTTTGTTTTTAAAATGTATTTACAGAATTTTAGGTAAATCACTTTTGCATCCAACTTGATCTCCTCTGTCTGAAATACAGGGCTTTCCCAGGAAAAACAGGACATCTGGTCACCATATTTATCTGAGAATGTAATAAAAAGAGTATCATGACGGTGTTCAGGACTGTTTGCCAGAGATCTAATTAATAATGCTGTAAATAATGTTCAGCTTCTTGCACTGACTTTTGTGAGTTTTGCCTCACAAGGCCTCAATATGTCATCCAGAGCCACAGTTTTGTTTTGCCTGTGCATGTTTTCTTTAACACTGAAAGTGCCAGTAGCCTTTGACTTTATAAATTCCACAAAGATCATGGTTGTAGCTAAAAATTGATGTTCTACTGAAGAAAGAAAAGGTTGCTAACATTTTGGATGGCCTTAGGGTGAGAAAATTAAATTCTTATTTTTGGGTGAGCTTTACCGTTTATTATCCTGAAGAGTTAAATCTGCAGAAATTTCTTATTTAATCCCTCAACATTATCAGAAAGCATGACTGGAAATGTTATTATCTCATGGACAGATATAGTTTATGATGCCAGTGTCACAATAAGTCAGGCATATGGTTGCCAGGGTAACGGTGACGTCACTGCAGACATAGTGATGCATGAAAATTCAAATAGCAGGGGGAGCGGTTGCTAGGCGACCTGAACTCGGAGAAGTCATGGGGCACGCAGCCAAACTGATGCTGGTGTTGTGAACACAGTGTACTTGAGTGGCACACCACGGGTCTGTAAGCATACTGTGGGCTCACACTTGACTTATCACTGCGGGTGGTGAAAAATAGCTTATTGTGCATTTGTAAAACCAGATTGAGAAAAATCACACATTTTCTGATTAGAGCTGATGTAAAAGGGCACGAAATCACTGGACATTCTATCATGTACTTTGTATGGCTGAACCTTTTCTTTCTCTCTTTCTTGCTTGCTTGCATTTTAACACATTGCTATATACCCTGTAAAAAATCTGTAAAATTTAGTGAGAAAACAGCTTCAATTGTTGCCAGAATGTTATCATTAAAAATACAGTAGAAACCATAACAGAATTTTCTACATTTTATGGTAAACTACTGTATTTTATTAATTTATGAACTAATGAACTACGGTAGTTTACCATAATTTTTTTAAACACTATTTTATGGTTCCTACCATATTTTTAACTCTAAAATTCTGGCAGCCATAGTCTGATTATTTATCACTGTAAAAATTTTTTATGGATTTATTAATGAAATACAGTGGTTTACCATAATATTTAGGAAATTCTGTATTTTTAACAGTAAAGTTCTGCCAACCACATCTGCTGGATTTTCACTGTAGATTCTGCAGATTTTCTTTTCCAGTGTATTTAATTGTACGGAAATCTGTGTAGTGAAGGATGAGTTATCAATATTTTCAGCCTGTTTACTGGTCAGTAATCTGTGTTAAGAATGCACAGTAGAATAATTACCATTGCAATCATACAATTTTATAATGTTTTTGGCCTATAGCAAGTTTGAACAATTTATGTTTTAATATAAATGCTTTTTGTAATGGCAAAGCTGAACTTTCAAAAGCCTTTTATGTAGTCTTCAGTGTTACATAATCAATGGAGTGCATTTCTTATTATAACTTTTGAAAGGAGTTACGCTACCGGTCAAAAGTTTGGGGTCAGTTTTTTTTTCATGTTTTTTCAAGAAAATAATTCTGTTCATCAAGGCGTCATTTATTAAATGTAAATGTACGTTTTAAATTGTTAAATATAAATAAAAATTTTAAATAACTGCTTTCTTATTTAACGTTGTTTCAAATGAAATTATTACCCCAGTCATTATTGCTTTTATTATTATTATCATTGATAATAATAATAATAATAATAATAATAATAATAATAATAATAATAATAATAATAATAACAACAACAACAATTTTTATTATTGTGATTTCTAAAGGATCATGTGACTCTGAAGACCGGAGTAATGAACCTGAAAAATCATCATTAAAATCTCTGGAATAAATTATTCAATTAAATTATAAATTACTATTTTAAAGTGCAATAACATTTCACAATTTTACAATTTGTACTGTATTTTTGATGAAATGAATGAAGCCTTGGTGAGCAGGAGTAGCTTATTTTAGACCATTAAAAAATCCTACTGACCCCCATATTTTGACAGGTAGTGTGTGCTTAAGTTTGTATTAAATATGTAAATTTTCCAATAATAGGTACCATTTAAAAGAATACCATTCATTAACAGCATTATATTAGCATTTTTGCTGTGATTTTAGTAGTGTATTGTTATAGATTATAGTTCATTTACTAGTTTATTGAATCCTTAATGAATTAAATATAATTTTGTATAATACAAAAATAAGCTTGTGAGACAGTAGAGTAAATATTAAAATTGACTATTGCAAATACTATTGCAGAAATCAAAGCAAACAGACATTGTCAAAAATCTGCCAAATTTTTGGATTTGACGTGGTCTTAAGTGTCAGAGATTCATTTCAGCTTCAAAATTTCAGCACATTAAATGATTCAGGCAAATAATCAGCTTTTAACAGTGTTAACACAAAATCCCATCCAGCAGCTATGACAGCGTCCCCAGTGTTGAAGTGCTTAACTGAAATGATCCGACCTGCAAAATCAGATTGTATAAGTCTTATCCGTATGTAGGTTATTGATGATCCGCTGACGGAGGCTGGGTCAGGATTCAGGCTCCGTGACTCAGAATGAGGTCAGCGCATCTCTCCCACTGCTTACTGGGCCACTGTTCTCCCTCTCATGACTCAGATCTGGCAGCGTGGTTGTGAATGAACAGTGCCTCGCCGTCTGTATCATCACTGCCGTATATAGAGAGCGATTACCACTCGCTACAGGATCGTGACACACTCTACACCTCCCACCTGCCCGAGCAGAATGAACAGAGAGAACCAGATCACGCTCAAACGCACATTTCAGAAAGAAAAGGCCCTTGGCTTATACTGTTTTACATTTAAACGTGACAAGTTATGGCTCTTCGTGAGCTCAGAGAATTCCCTAGAATGTGTCTGTGTAGTTTCAGCTTTAAAAACCCCACAGATTTGGGATTTGAGCAAAAACACACTGTTTTTGTTTGTGTGTTCCTTTAAATGCAAATAAGCTCCTGCTTTCAAAAGAGGGCGGAGCTTTTACATGCTATTGACCTTATTCTTCAATGTGGAAGTGTGCTCATTTTAGAAATGTAGTTCTACCAGGAAGATCTAATGTCACATCACTCATCACAATCAGCTTCCGATTCAAGCTACAGATGGGGCCTCCGCCGAAGAAATCCTATGTTTTGTTAAATGATATTTTTTGTCAAATAATACTCCTCAAATAAATGTAATTCAATATCAGATTTATCTCCCTGTTCTTTCTGTTAGAACTTCTGAATCAGTTGCCAACGGGAGAAATGACTAGGAATAATAAATGGCAGTAAACGGTCAAACTTGATATATAATGTTCATGATATAAAAAGTAGAATAACACAATATAAAAATATACATTTTACAATCTTAAAGCAGTATAACAAACTGTATTTAACATCTAGAAATCTAGGAAGTGAAAGAGACTGGAAATCTCGAGCCAAAAAAATTCTATAGCTGCGCCCGCTCGTATGTTAAGAATACGGTCAATAGACTTGGTCGGTTTCGCGTCATATTCATTAACTGGAAATGAATAGCATTAGCTTCTGGCAGTTTTCTCCTGCCATTAAACTTTCATTGAAATCACTATCTGGGCTGCATTTACCAAACAACAACGTAACTCGTGGCTGAACTATCAAAGTACAATGCAATGTTTGGGAAATGAACAATGTAGAGACCAGTGTTTCCCCAAAACCGTAGTTTCTCTGTCGCAGATCCCTCATTTAAACCATGTTAGTTATAACGTAAAACGTCCATAATGATGCTCTAAACAGGGGGGTAACAACTTCTTTAGAGAAGAACCCCATAATTTATTTGTGCAAATTATATTGTTTTACACAAACATGCATTTTTAAAAAATCCAACATTATTTTTGGTAAAAACATGCACTCGCTTTCCATATTAATTGAAATATATGGCAAATATAGGGCCTGTGTTTCCTTTACAAATATTATTGAGAACATCACATAATCTATTCTAAAACATAAAATCACTTACAAAAGCTAACACGTATTCTAATCTCATATATAATTCAAATAAATAAATAATGAGGCTATTTATTAAGAAAGGAAATTTAATATTTATTATTTATTAGGAAATGAAAAAAAATCCTACTTTAATAATAATGATGATGATGATGATGATGATTATTATTGTTATCATTAAGTAGGATATTGTTTATTTATTTATTTATTTATTTATTTATTTATTTATTTATTTATTTATTTATTTATTATTATATTTTTTTAAAGTCTACTTTTACAATTTGACACATGCAAACCACTGCAGAAATGTTCTAACCAACAGGTCCATGTCATACACAGTACAGATACTTAATAAATGACCTACTATAAACTAAAAGCATTAACGGATGCTATGTTTTTTTGTTTTCATAAACTTTGGAGACGTAACATAAATTTCACTTTCAATAATAGGTCACTTATAGCTTTCGTCATGATCCATGACTGTGATCAAAATGACATCAATGTTTTCAAAGTGCACTGCGAAGGAAGCACAACTGTAAACATGAAGATCACTAAAACTGAACTTTAAAAATACTTTGAAAGCAAATTACACCTAAGAGAGATGACTTTAATGCTTTAAAAAAAAAAGCCAAGTTTGAATGTTAGAATGTTCTAAATGAATAGGGCATGGGGGGATAACTGGGAATAGAACACAGCCAGGAACAATGTTTCTAACTACAGCTCTAGAGGTGTAGACGCAAGCATACAAATTTGCGACGCAGTTTGCAAATGTTCATTGAAATGATGGATTTTGGAAATGCCAAATCAACGAACGATGCAAAATATAGTTCCTAGCCATATCGGCCTATAGCAATTTTTTTAAAAAAAAATCTCCCTTGGACTTAATACATGATGCAACTATAGTCAAGCTTTAAATTAAAACCAAAAAGATTATTGACACACTTTTCTGAAATCTGAGTGAAATGCTAACGGTCTAATCCAATTCAATGATTTATGCTAAGCTAAGTTAAAAGTGCTCCCGTCAGACCTGGAGATTTTCTGAATGAATTAAAAAATGGTAAAACTCCAGTGTTTAACACTTGGTGACTTGTAAAATGAGATTGTTAAAAGGATAATAAAAAAGTACCTTCTAAAAACAGATGTTAAATCATATTTACTTGCTACATCCCCTTTAATTCCAAAAATATCTCAAGAGGTTTGAGCAGTTTGTGACCAAGTTTTTGCTGAAATGATGAAACAAAGGGTGCTGATGAGATGGAAATCTGCGCGCGTGTGAATGAAGCCCTCTAGATGACTTGTTTGTAGATGTTTGATTTAGATTTTATCACCAGTAATCATAAGGAAAGGGGAACTCAGCTTAGATCGCTGCAAAAATGCTGTTTTTATGTAGCATATCAGGGGCTTACACAGAGAAACAGAATCATAGTGCTGTTCTGATAGCTTTGTGCAGCATTTAAATCAGTATGTGATGTGAGGAGATTTGGATGAATTTCAAGTTCAAGTCGAAGTCCTATTTTCATATTCACTCAAAAATCTAAATGAAAAAGGAAATGTGAAACCATTTGTTGTCAGTAGAAAAAAACATGCTTAGTGTTAATTCAATATCACTGAGATTTTATTATTATAGGTTGAATAATAATAATAATATATATATATATATATATATATATATATATATATATATATATATATATATATATATATATATATATATATATATATATATATATATATTTTTTTTTATTTGTTTATTTATTTATTTTTCTTTTTAAAGTTACTTGTTTTTTCATTTTCTTATTTATTATGATTGACGTTTTGGTAATTTTGTTGCTTGTTTTAAAAAATCAAGTAGTTTGTTATTTACATCAAGGTAAACTTAATCAAACTTAACGTATTTATTTGGCAAGTATCTAATATGATTTTATTTAAAATGTTTGATTGTTTTTTTTTTCATTTTCATTTATTTCACATATTACACAAATGGTTTTAGGTTTAGTTTAATTTCGTTTAATTTATAAAGGTACATATTCTTAGTTTCATAATGCAAGCAAACTATTCTAATTATTATATTAATGCACTGTTTGCAAAAAACAAACAAAAAAACATATTTGAAACTAGTGAAGTTTATTTATAAACTAATTTTGAGAGGATCACATGCTTATGATTGCTTGCGGCTGGTCCTGCATAATCCAATTTATGATTCACCAATCAGACGATTTCTAAGCCACTATAAATACTTGAAGTTCCATATAACAGCCATCTTCGTTTTGAAGAATTCCCCCTTTTACCCCTAGTCCTCCTTCTTACCCAGATGGGTGCCACGGTGGCTTGAGATACTGTATCTATACACTGAAATAAATTACTATTGGAATGAAACTGCACATAACACAATGAATTATATTTCTGTTATTAAATTATTCTTGTTATTTATTTATTTTTTTTATAAAAAACTGTTGGGGAATTTTCTTGTAAAATGTTACATTGTTACATGTATGTTACACCAAGTGGATTTTTTTATTTTTAATTTCTTATTTTCTTGATTCCTTTTAAAGCTCTATTAGTCTGTAATCCCTTTGACTACTTAGACATATACATCTTTTCTGGCAAGCTGACAGTATAAACCTATTATATCACACAAAAACACTGTCCTCAAGCTGCCACTAATTTCTGTTGTGGTTACACTGTAGATCTTCATCCTGGATCTGTTAAACGTGACTTTACATAAACACACATGCCTTCATCAAAACAGCAGAAGAATAATCGCCCAAAGTGTATTTTGGCTCACATGCGTCATCTTGTTTTTGAAAGTTCACATATTTAAGAAGACGAAGCTGTTGTTTTGTTCCACTGTGGGCTATGCTATCCAGTTCCAGTAATCCGAGGGGAAAAAAAACTAAAAACACAAGGGCAGTACTGAAGTCTAATGCATGAAACTCCTCCCAGTGTTTCAGTAGACTGATGGGAAATCACTGTACAGAGAGAAACTACTGTCAGATTATTACCCTTCATTAGAACACACTGACCTGAGCAATTTTACTGGAAAAAACATCATTTCTTTTGGTTTATGATATCATAGTCCAGGCTTGGACTAATTCTTATTCTCTCATAACTATATAAAGGGAGAGTTTACCCCAAAATAAACATTGCCTATTGACAATAAGCAGGCTAATAGAGGTCCCCAGGTCCACATATAAGCAATAGGGTGATTTGTCTTTTGCAGTGGCAGGTCCAAAACTGTGAAATACCCTCCCAACAGAACTTCAGATGATCATGAATGTGGCCTTATTTAAAAGCAAAACTTAAAATCGATTTAATTAGAATTACTTTGAATATTCAGTATGGCAAAGGCACCCCCAACTTTGGGCTGCCTCTTGGTTGTAGTAAAGTACTATATAAATAAAACTGATTTATTGATTTACTCACACGCAATTGCTCACACTCACTTTTATTAATTTCTTTCTTCTGGTGAACACCAAACAAGCTGTTCTGAAGTATGTTGGGGAAAAAGAAGTCATTGACCTCCATAGTAGGAACAAGAAATACAGTTAAAGTCAATGGCCTTAAAAAAACTATGTTTGCTGGTTGCTTAAACTACTTAATTTAAATGAACTGTAACAACCTATTTTTTTGTTTTCTTTGAGACAACTTAATGTTTTATGTTTAATCCACTTAAATTTGTAAAAACTATTAATTTAACTTGGCACGGTGGCTCAGTGGTTAGCACTGTTGCTTCACAGCATGAAGGTCGCTTGTTCAAACCCCGACTGGCTCAGTTGGCATTTCTGTGTGGAGTTGTGAAGCTAAATTGGCTGAAGTGTATGTGTGTGAATGCGAGAATGTATGGTTGGTTCTTAGTGCTGGGTTGCTGCTGAAAGGGCATCGTCTGTGTAAAATATATGGTGGATAAATTGGTGGTTCATTCCACTGTGGCAACCCCTGATAAATAAAGGGACTAAGCCGAAGGAAAATGAATAAATAATAAGTTAACTTAATTCCTTTATGTTGTCCCTACACAAATAGAAACCCAGCATTTTTTACAGTGTATATCCCACATTTTTTCATTCATTCATTCATTCATTCATTCATTCATTAATTTTCCTTCAGCTTAGTCCCTTATTTTTTAGGGGTCGCCACAGCAGAATGAATTACCAACTACTCCAGCATATATTTTACACAGCGGATGCCCTTCCAGCCGCAACCCAGACTTGGGAAACACACATACTCATTCACACACACACACACACACACACACACACACACACACACACACACACACACACACACACACACACACACACACACACACACACTTACACTACGGCCAATTTAGATTATTGAACTCATCTATAGCACATGTCTTTGGACTGTGAGGGGAAACCGGAGCACCCGGACGAAACCCACGCCAACACAGGGAGAACATGCAAGTTCCACACAGAAATGCCAACTGGCTCAGCTGGAACTTGAACCAGTGACCTTCTTGCTACGAGGCGACAGTTCTAACCACTGAGCCACTGTGTCGCCCAATCCCAAATGCATAGCAAGTAATATAAAATAATTAAAACAGTTGCTTAGATAAACTTAATATTAAGGGAACATATATATTTGTTTATATTATATAAGAAAACACCGCGGCCAATCAAATGTAGACATGGGCTGGCATATTAATGATACTAATGAAAAATTGTCAGAGTCTGTGTTTTGTTGTGATTGGCCTGCTTTACACGAGAATGGTGTTTAAGGCTATTTAACGGTAAAGTCATTTCTATGTACTGAACACTTGTTATTCAGCTACTGGATGTCCATATCCTGATTTTCATTATATGGCACTTTTAAGACTTTCATATTCATTTTATGTTCAGCGGGACTCCCTTTGGGAAAATGTCTCCCTTTGCATACAACTTTGTTTTTAAGACAGCCACATTAGACACTAGCTGAAGTTTAAAATGTGCAATCATAATCAGTGTTTCCGGCTCTGCGTGTATGCGTGTGTGTGAGCTCAGCAGTTTTTATTGAGTTGAGCGTCTCTGCTCACCATGACTCATGGATCTGAGTGTTCACTGCTGGAGAGAGTGACTCAGCTGTTACATCATCTCTCCCACAGGCTCCGCCCCCTTCATTCACCTGCGCTGATGTCATCAGAGTGGGCTCTCATTCATCAGCTCCATGAAAGCAGGCGTTCAGCTCCTGAGTCATCCTGAGTTTAGAGTAAATTGGCCATTTTTTCCACACTGGAACTCCTGTTATTGTTTATGGTGATGCCATGGTAACTGAGCTGTTTGGTGGATGTTTTGGAGAAATAACAGAAGACTTTGTGTGGATTTTTGATAATTTACACTGATTTAGGCTTGGCTAGTTATGAAAGTTGGCTGTTGTTTTATGAGCATGTAGAGTTTACATCAATACATGGATTTATGACGTTATTTACCATTATGGTGGTACTTTAGGGGAGATTGGTTTTAGTTTTCATTACATAATGCATTAATAATTATGGATGCATTTGTACAGTATTTGTTCATCTTTGTTAACATTATTGTTCATTGCTAATTCTATTAACTAATTGTAACATTTACGATAATATTCAAATGTTAATTTATTTACTAACATGAACAAACAATGAACAGCACTATTATTACAGTATTTGTTAATCTTTGTTAAAGTATGCAGCCAAATTTGGCTTCAGTACTGACTTTAATGTATATGCACAAATATAATATTGTATACCTTCCTATTAAAAATATGAATTTAAAAGATAGATTTGTGAGGGGTGTACTTATATATGCTGAGTACTGTACACACTCAAAAAAGTATGCTGCTCAAACTACTTAATTTAAATGAGCTGTTACAACCTAATTCTTGAGTTTTCTTTGAGACAACCTAATTGTTTTATGCTTAATCCACTTAAATTTGTAAAAACTAATTAACTTGGCATGGTGGCTCAGTGGTTAGCACTGTCGCCTCACGGCAAGAAGGTTGCTGTTTCGAGTCCCGGCTGTGTCAGTTGGCATTTCTGTGTGGAGTTTGCATGTTCTCCTTGTGTTCGCGTGGGTTTCCTCCGGGTGCTCCAGTTTCCCCCACAGTCCAAAGACATGCGGCATAGGTGAATTGAATAAGCTAAATTGGCTGTAGTGTATGTGTGTGAATGCGAGAGTCTATAGTTGGTTACAAGTGCTGGGTTGCGGCTGGAAGAGCTGTTAATGTTAATGTATTCACTTACATGAACAAACAATGAACAATAATATTAATAATAATAATAATTCCTTACATTTATAGAGTGCTTTTCTAGACACTTTTACGCACTGGGGGGAATCTCTTCATCCACCACCATTGTGTAGCATCCACCTGGATGACGTGACAGCAGCCATATTGCGCCAGACTGCACACCACACAGCTCACAAATGCATTTAAATCAATAAAGAAAATGGAACACGTCGCATTTTCAACATGGTTTTGGCCATAATTTACGAATTTCTGAAACGTGACCTCATGGAAATTATATTACAGATATGTGTGAGACAACCTAAACAACAATAGTGGAGTACAGAAAAGTATGTGTGCAAATGCACAGTGTGTTTTTTTTACAAGATGACACTATGGGCCTGGCATGCACAATACATGTTCTGATTAATAATAATAATAAAAATAATTATTCCATGCATTTATATAGTGACTTTCTATTCAAAGCGCTTTTCACATTTTTGAGGGGAATCTCCTCATCCACCACCAGTGTGCAGCATCCACCTGGATGACGCGATGACAGCCATATCAGACCAACCGCACACCACACCAGCTGATTGGTGGAGAGGATGCAGAGTGATGAAGCCAGTTATGATATGGGGATGATTAGGAGGCCATGATGGACAGAGGCCAGTGGGCAAATTTGGCCAGGATGCTGAGATTAAACCACTAGTCTTTTTCGAAGCACATCCTGAGACTAAATGACCACAGATAGTCAGGACCTCGGTTTAACGTCTCATCTGAAAGATAGCGCTCACTAAGCAGTATAAAGTCCCCCTCACTATACTGGGGTGTTAGGACCCACACAGACTGCAGGTTTAGTGCCCACTGTTGGCCTCACTAACACCTCTTCTGGCAGCAACCTGGCTTTCCCATGTGGTCTCCCATTCATGCACTGAACAGGCGCAGCCATGCTTAGCTTCAGTGGGCGACCATGTGAGAGTTGCAGAGACCTAGCTGCCAGCTAAACAGCACCATTATTACATTATTCATCTTTGCAAAAGTTAATTAATGATAGTTGTTCATTGTTAGTTTTTGTAAAATCAGTGCGTTAACTAATGTTACAAAGCACAACTTTGAATAATGTATTAGTAAACTAAGATTAATAAATGCTGTAAAGTATTGTTCATACTTAGTCTATGTTAGTAAATTCATTAACTGATTGACCATTATATTTAAGTGTCAACAATACTATTTACTAATATTACCATCACATGTTATTTTCTTAAAATTTTATTGGTGCAGTAGGTGGTCTAGGAAATATGATGATATCACCCCAATTTTATCCTCCTTACACTGGCTGCCTGTTAAGTTTCATATTGAATTTATTGAATATTGCTTCTTACCTATAAAGCTTTAAATAATCTAGCTCCTGTTTATCTAACCAACCATCTGTCTCGCTACAATCCAACTCGCTATTTAGGATCTCAAAACTCAGGGCTTCTGGTAGTACCTAGAAAAGCAAAGTCGAGTAAAGGAGGCCGAGCCTTCTCATTTATGGCTCCTAAACTCTGGAATAGCCTTCCTGATAACGTCCGAGGATCAGACACACTCTCGCAGTTCAAAACTAGATTAAAAACCTATCTTTTTAGTAAAGCAAACACTGTAGTAAAAGTGCATCACTTAGCGGTATGATACATGAATGTGCCACACAGGTTTCTGCATCTCGTTTATATACACTATGAACAGCAGCTACGCTAATTATTCTCTTTATTCTCTATTTCCACCTGGGGATACTCATCCTGAGGACCTCAGACTATGCAGCGCCACTGATTCGATCCAAGACCAGCGACGAGATGATCCCAAGGTTTCCATATCCTGGACCAGGCCGTATCCTGAGCAGTTGCTGTGGTGGTCTTGGAGGAGTGGAGAGCATGAGGCTGATCCCTGTGATGCTCCAGGGACAAACGAGTCTTCGCTGAGGTATAGCTTAATAATAAGTATAATTCCAACCACTAAGCATACAGTAGTCACTTTAGGACAAAGCGTATGAGAGAGTGAGACTGATGAGAGAGTAATGACAGTTTTGCTTGCTACTAGATATAATACAGTATTTCATTCATTTGTAGTATTATAAAGTACTATAAAGTTTTCTAACTGGCGAATGACATGATCTAGTGTATCTCCATCATCTTTAAGATGCGCCTTCATGATATAAGAAGGCGTGGCTTTGGACGACAGGGGAGAAACTGTATTTGAAACATATCATGCTAACTGGTTAGCATTTAGGCAGATCACCTACTGCATTTTTAATTAATGATTGGTTAATAAATGATTTAGTATTTTTTTGTTAATTGGTGTAGCTAACTAACACATTTTAAATATTTATTTTTGAGTTTTAGTTTCTAATGTTAATATTTTATTTTTGTGCTCATTTTAAGTTTAGTTTTTAGTTAATGATATCACAGAACATGTAATAGTGTGTTTATAACAGCGTATTCAGTGAAGTAAAATATAAAATACAGTATTTTACCCATTATTCAGTCACTATTGTCAAAAAGTATGTATAGTTTTAATTTTATTTATAACATACTTGTTATGCTATATAACCATCAATTCATATAAATACCAGTGCCAAGAAAGAGGTTTCTTCTTTTCTTTTTGGTTTAGTAATAATTAATTCATAATATATCAAAAATATTTATTTATTTATTTATTTATTTATTTATTTATTTATACATTTATTTATTTATTTATTCATTTATTTATACATTTATTTGAATGAATGAATGAATATCGACAGAATCAGTGTATTAATAGTAATCTGTAATCTGTAATCTATTAGACAACCAGCACAAACTACCATGGATCTATTTTATTTTATTTTATTTTATTTTATTTTATTTTATTTTATTTTATTTTATTTTATTTTATTTTATTTTATTTTATTTTATTTTATTTTATTTTATTTTATTTTATTTTATTTTATTATTTTTTGTGGAACCATAAACTTAAAACTGGAGTATAAAAGTTTTAAGCTCTAAAAATGTTAGTGTAGTAGGAGTGGACTTTAGTTCTGCAGTGTGGGGTGTGTGTTCCTCTCCATGGTGCTTTAAAGCCATTTAGTGGGTGAAGTGGACAGCGCTGTTGTAAGTGGGGTCACATCTTGGCCGTCTGTGTGTGAAAGAGCACTAGAGAGGTGTAAAGTGTGACGTGTGTTTAAGGTCAAAGATCTCTGTGTACACGAAAGCCACACGAGTCAGAGTACATACAGCTGCTGACTGCGCTCTATAACACTCAAATGAGGAGTTCTTTTGTGTGTGTGTGTGATTTTGGGTTCTATGAGTCTGCATGTCTGCACTGCATGAGACAGAGCAAGAAAAAAATGATTTTTAGCTGAAAACTAAACGTTAAAAATTTCAGATGTATTTTCAAATGTTTTTGCTGACTCTGGCAGCTAGGTGAACTTTGCCTCATCAGATGTAATTAAGTAACTAGTTAGGAGGGTTATTTTCCTGGAAACTGCACATTAATACATAAATACTGTACACACACTTCTGTCTTGTGAGACTAATTGCTTTTTTTTTTATGGCGATTACTAGTTTACACCCAGTATAATGATGTGTATGAATGAGTTTCACCAGAACTTTTTCTATCTGACTTGTATACTAAAGTTTTATAAAGGTGATTTATTTAATGTGTTATGCGTAACATAAATATTTAAATTGTAGTCAACCTTTGAAGATGAATATTTTTATGGTATAATTCATATAAATAAATAAATATATATATATATGTATATATATATGTATATATATATATATATATATACAGTACCGGTCAAGTTTGGGGTCAGTTTTTTTCATGTTCTTTTAAAGAAAATTGTTCTGTTCATCAAGGTGGCATTTATTAAATGTAAAAAAAAACAATTAATTGTTAAATATTGCAGATTTAAATAACTGTTTTCTTATCGTGTGTAGTTTCAAATGAAATTATTACTCCAGTCATTATTGCTTTTATTACGATTACCATTAAAAAAATAATAAAATAAATAAATATATATATATATAATATATATATATATATATATATATATATATATATATATATATATATATATATATATATATATATATATATATGTATGTATTTGTAATTAAAGAAATGCATCCACACAGAAACGCCAAGTGACCCAGTCAAGGCTTGAACCAGCGACCTTCTTGCTGTGAGGTGACAGCACTACCTACTGCGCCACTGCATCGCCTAATATGAGAACATGTAAAATTAAAATGCACAAAAATAATTATATAATACATCATTTATATTTAATAAAATGTATAATTGAGACATACTGTATGTATGCTTTTTAACCGTCAACTCATATAAATACCATTGCCAAGAAAGAGATTTCTGCTTTTCTTTTTGATTTAGTAATAATTCATAATATGCCAACATACATTTTTATTTATTCTTTGTTTAACAAATAAACTTATTACTATTAATAATAATAATAATAATAATAAACTATTAATAAGTAATAAACTACTTTTGAACAGTTATTTTATAGTGCAATAACATTTCACAATTTTACAATTTGTACCATATTTTTGATGAATATAGGTGCAGCCTTGGTCAGCAGGAGAAGCTTATTTTAATAAATAAATAAATCACACTGACCAAAAACTTTTTTACCGGTAGTGTATATGAACACACATTGTTTATATTTATATTAGCCTGAAATACAAAATTCCATAAAAATATTTATATAATAAATCATTTATATTTAATAAAATGTATAATTGAGACATGAAAGTATTATAAACATTTTACTTTAATTACTTAACTGCATTTATTTTCAAGTAAAATAAATGTAATAATAATGATATTATATAATAATGCATATTATTTAATTATAGCATAATTACTATTATATTATAAAGCATTTTAAAATTGTACCTTAATTACTTTAAATACAGTAGTAGTAGAAGTAATAATAATGATAATAATAATTATATTATACATTGTATATTCAATAATTATAGCATATCTACTATTATATTATAAAGCATTTTAAAATTGTACCTTAATTACTGTAAATATAGTAGTAGTAGAAGTAATAATAATAATAATAATAATAATAATAATAATAATGATGATGATGATAATAATAATAATAATAATAATAATAATAATAATAATAATAATAATAATAATAATAATAATAATAATAATAATGATAATAATAATAATAATAACAATAATAATAATAAATTCCATATAAAAAAACTAAACAAACTAGAAATATTTTTTCATTTTTACTTTCTTTTTGTTTTCACGGCTACAGAGCTCATATCAACAAACTAGAGTACACAAACCTATAACTTGCGGTAATAGTCAAAGTTAACACCCAGTATCACTCTCTCTATGAACAGCTCAGCTTCATGTTTCACCAGAACTCCTTCCTTGAAGTCCGACTTGAATAACCGGTGTGAGGGACATGCTGTTATTTTTAGGACGCTCCTCACATGGCTGTCTGTGTGTTTATGGCCACCTGGGTGTGAAGATTGGAGGAGCTGAACAGGTGTTGTAAGAACTCTCCCAGGTGTCCACTTATATCTGTACAGGTACACTGGAGGTGTCTGGATCCTCATGACTCAATGTTCTCATCAGCGCTTTCATTATTATATTCTGTTCCTGCATTAAAGATGGTCTCTAGTTATCTGTCACACTGTACTTGAGCATAACTGAACAGTGTTTATGTAAGTGCACTTTTCAGAACATACAGTGTATCCAAAAGAGTGTCAGTTCTCATAGGTCACACAGATGAAACTCAAGCAGCAGGACAGTGACCTATGGGGGCATAAAGATGAACGAACACACCTGCCCAAAAGCATTAACTTTATTATCACAGATTTATCACAGTGATCTTTTCAAATAAGATGATGTGCTGCTGCAATATATGCAGAGTTGACTAATTTGTGTTTCTCAATTAAAGATTTCGAATTCATTAGAGTTGTTTCAGTTTGTTTATGAATATGTGGTGTCATCTGTGAGAAAAACCTAATAAACTGCTCCAGTTTTGAGCGCTTGGAGTTATTGGACACTCCTAATTAAAGGGTTAGTTCACACACAAATTCTAATTGTGTTATAAATTACTCACCCTGAGACCTTAGTTTGTCTTTCAAACACAAGTGAAGATATTTAAGGCGAAATATAGAGCTCTCCATACACCGGGATATGCAGAAAAGGAACCAAAAACATTCCACGTGACCTCAGTGGTTCTACTGTAACCATACAGAGCTCCAAGAAAAGTTTGTGTGTCAAAAACAAACTGTAAAAACAACTTTGTTTGCCTGTGTATTCTGTACCAGATCAGTGAGCATTTATTATGGTCAATACAGCGCTTGTGTGTTACATCTACCCTGACCTCTCATGGGAGAGAAGATATAGGTGAACAAAGTCATATTTTATAGGGTTTATTTCTATGTAAGATATCTTAATTTGTTTTCCGAGGATGAACATGGATAGCAGAGTTTTAATTTTTGGGTAAAGTAACACTTTAAGACTAAAGTTCAGTGTCTTTCTGTAGTAAATTAATGTAGATGATTTTGCATTAATCTTTTTAGCAGTGTATTTCATAATTGCATTGTTGCATAATATCTGTATTCACGTAAAAATTGTCTGCAATGTTTTAAATGAACATAAGCAGGTAAAAATTACATGCGTAACATTATGTTAGATCCGTGCATTAATATAATAAACCTTCTGCTGTCTGTGTAAATAACGTTAATCACACAAAAGAAAAGACTGGTTTGATTTAATTTGAAAATATTTTTTAGAAATGGCATCCAAGATAAGTCTGTTTATAACAAAATAAATACATTTGTACTGTGTCTATTTATGTTTATATGCATAAATACACACACCCATACTGTAAAATACAAAAAATACAAAATAAACATATTTACATATATTTATATATAATTTGTATTATATATAAATATTTATTTATAAATATAAACAAATATTTTATAAAATATAAGTGTTTATATACACAAAAGTATAAAAAATACGCACAGATATTTTTTGTAATTATGTACCATATTGTAAATATGTATAACTATTATTACTGTTTATTTAACTATTATTATTATTTTGGATATGATTAATTGTTTCACAGAACATATTTTTTCTTTCTCATTTTTTATTTGAATAGTCATACTTTTTTCAGAATTCTTTAAAGGGCTCCTATTTCAACCCTTTTTCATAGCATAAATCTTTTGTATTTCCAGGATGTGTCTGCCAAGTTTCAGCTCAAAATGCTCATCAGATTATTTATTTTACCTTTTTAAATCTGGGATATTTGAGCTGTTATAATATTGTAGCTGTCTTTGTTGCCTGTGCATTTAATGAGCTGGTTCTCCCCGTCCACCATTCCCACGTGTGTGTCCGAGCCTTTGTGTTGACAAACAACACAGTTGAAGACAAAAATGAAGCAGATCTCCCATACTACAGTATGAACTTTCTCAGCGATTATTTGTTTTACTTGTTGTGGAGTTAATTCAAGCCTTTCTGAAATGATGAGTCACACGCAATGTCGTTAAAAAGATCACTCACATGCACACTCGTGCACACACACACACACACACACACACACACACACACACATACACATGTTTAACTTCGCACTGTTTATGCACGGAAAATGTGACAGGATACACATTAATGTAATTAACACACTGCTGTATGGATATATTTATTATGTTAATCTACAAAATAAACCTGATTTAACAAACCAGGATTGTCTTTTATAATTGTACTGGCATTATGTGGCTGTGGTGATGAATTATGTAGCAATTTTACTGTCTTTTTTACAAACATGCACTGTTTTAAAAATGTTTTAAACTTGTAAAACTCATTCTTGAAAGCATTTGATAGTGATTGATGATCACAGCGAGCTGAACAGATCTTTTAACCCTAGTTACTTTGCGCACGTCCTTTCTTGTTGATATGATTCGTTACTATAGAGACATGTTAATATGCGTCTGTCAATCAATTCGGTGGGTGGGGAAACCACACTCCTACGTCACACTGTGGTAAGCCTAAAAATGGGAAGGATTTGGATCTTATTTTATTCATTCATTTTCGGCTTAATCCCTTTATTAATCCGGGGTCGCCACAGCGGAATGAACCACCAACTCATCCAGCACGTTTTTACGCAGCGGATGCCCTTCCAGCCGCAACCCATCTCTGGCAAACATCCACACACACTCATTCACAAACATACACTACGGACAATTTAGCCTACCCAATTCACCTGTACTGCATGTCTTTGCACTGTGGGGGAAAGCGGAGCACCCGGAGGAAACCCACGCGAATGCACAGAAACACCAACTGAGCCAAGGCTCGAACCAGCGACCTTCTTGCTGTGAGGCGACAGCACTACCTACTGCGCCACTGCGTCACCCTGATGCAATTTTTAATGTTTTTGTGTTCATATCACTCCAATATGACTGTGGACACACTATACCTACACACAGTTCTGTCCAAACAGTTTCCAAAATCTGATTTTCATCATAGGTGCCCTTTAAAGAATATCTAATGAAATTGAATGTCATTTTTTTTAATTATGTGTATTTTAAAGGGATATTTCACACAAAAATTCAAATTAAATCACTATTTACTCGCCCTCAATGATTTTTTTTCTTTTGTTGAATAGAGAAGATATTTTTTGACAAATGTTTGAAACCGATATCCATTGCATAGTAAAAAAAAAGGTCAATATTCAAGGTCAATATTATTAGCCCCCTTAAACAATATTATTTTTCATCATTATACAATGACTTGCCTAATTACCCTAACTTGCCTAATTAACCTAGTTAAACCTTTAAATTGCACTTTAATCTAAATACTATAGTAACTTGAAAAATATCTAGTAAAATATTATGTACTGACATCATGGCAAAGATAAAAGAAATCAGTTATTAGATATTAGTCATTAAAACTATTATGTATAGAAATGTGTTGAAAAAAATCATCTTTAAACAGAAGTTGGGGAAAAATATACAGGGGGCTAATAAAGAATAATAGAAGGTTTCCAACATTCTCAAGCATCTTCTTTTGCGATCAGAAGAACGAAGTACCTCAACTAGAATATTTACAACAGAATAAAAAAATGATAGCAGATTTTTCATTTGGGTGAACTGTCTATTTAACTCTCTGTTCTCGCCAAATAAAAGTATTCAGTTCTTTCCAATCAATTTGACTGACACACAACAGTTTTCATAGAAAACGAGTTCATCACACTCCTCTATCTGTATGCATGCGTTCAAAATTTGCTAGTCTGGAATCAGCCATTAGTAGTGTTGTAACCCAACTCTCCGAGTGCATTGAGATCTGATGGCGGCCTCATCAAAGTTTATTATACAGTATCTTCCAATGCCGAGATGCAATTCTCTCTCTTATAATTAGCCTCTCATAGAAAAAAAGAGAAACCCTCGCTGTGTAAAACAGTTGTTAATTGCAGCAGATACTCCAGCATTTATTACAGTCTTAAATCAGCCTCTTTCTCTCTCCTCCTCTTCGTCAGGATGATATTTGTGCACCATTAACCAAATGTTGCCATTGAGACTGTACTGCATGAATGCCTCCATCTGTAGATCACAGGATCTCCTTCCTCGTCAAAACAATTACAGACCATTTGCATTTATGGAAAATATGGTCGCGGTGCATAAATGTCGGACGGCTTCATGTGCTTTGCTTGGCGCGTGTCGATGCCGCATGAATATTTCATGATATGGTCCTGCAACAACTCATACAAGTGCAAGAGCTGTAATTGGTATCAGCTGTCAGTCAAAACGCCATTAATTAACACAGTCATAACATAAACTAAATGCACTGCTAAAATCATTATTTTTTTTAAAGGATAGTGTGATGAAGCACTGTTATGAAAAATATTATTTATGTATGATATCTATATTATAAAATGTATTACATCTAATTAATATTATATTTATGAAATGCAATTTTATAAAGCATGAAACTATGATTATACTAATATTAAAGGGATGGTTCACCCAAAATTTTATATTCTGTCATTGTTTAGTCATCTTTTACTTCTAACAAAGCTGTTTGAGTTTCTTTGTTTACCTGTTGAACACACAAATAAGATATTTTGAAGAATGTTGTGAACCTGTATTATTTTTTTCTACTATGAAAGTCAATGGTTACAGGTTTTTATTGCTTTTTTAAGTTTTGAAGGTGCATAAATATTAAGTACATTTTCCTTTAACTATACTTTTAATGAATTTATATAATATTTAAAGATTATTTAAAAATAATAAGTGTGTGTGTGTGTGTGTGTGCGTGTGTGTGTGTGCGTGTGTGTGTGTGTGTGTGTGTGTGTGTGTGTGTGTCTGTTTTAAATGGATTTTAAACTAAATGTAATTAATATAATTGAATATATATAAGCCTGACTCTCAAAACGTAAACAGCTTGACATCATTGAACAATACTATTAAAAGGATCATAGAATTTGAAATATTTTAAGTATTTTAAAATGTTATGAAGAAATTATAATAAAAAATATCATGGATAATATACATATAATAATACACTGTAGAACACACTGGTATAATATACTGTAATACACTGGAATTAAATTAGTTGAATCAATTTTACAAGTCAAGTTTATAAGTTTATAAGTTTACAAGTTTATACATACATAAAAATATATTTTTAGTCAGTTTAATGTACGTTAAGTGATTTTTGATGCATAAATTTTTTTTTTCAGTGGTTTATATGAATAGCTATATAATATGTCTCATCACAGCAAGAAGGTCGCTGGTTCGCGTCCCGGCTGGGCCAGTTGGAATTTCTGTTTGGAGTTTGCATGCTCTCCCCGTGTTCGCGTGGGTTTCCTCCGGGTGCTCCGGTTTCCTCCACAGTCCAAAGACATGCACTCCACTCAAAACAATTATCACTGCTGCTTGTTCAAACTACCTGTTTAAAAAGAGCTGAAACAACTCAATTCTTGTCATTTCTTTGACCAATGTATTTGTTTTATTTTCAGTCCACTTAAATGTATAAACCATAAAGTTTAACCTAATCGTTTTGTGTTGAGAGAACATCCAACACAATCTCACAGCAATTCGTAACTTTTTGATTTAGTGGCTAATTCGTATGAATTCGTACGATCTAATTTGTACATTTTCGTACGATTTGCTCATCCCCCAATGACGGTTGGGTTTAGGGGTGGGGTTAGGTGCCACGCCTTCTTTTTAAAATCGTACAATTTCATATGACTGAACTCGTACGAATTCGTTCGAATTAGCCACTAAACTGACAAAACGTAAAATACTTACGTTTTTTCGTGAGATCAGGCTGGAACATCAAATAATTGTGTTGGTCCAATTACCTAGTTAGGGAATTTGTAGTTCCCAGTTTGCTTTGCATGGGCTTGAAATAATAGTAGAAAATGATGACAATAAAATAATCATGTTTAAAGTTAATAGAAAGACTTTTTAGAGTTTAATCTTCACTTTAATTAGAAGATTTAGAAGAGTTTCATGTAATGCTTTCAGTTTTTTTTAAACTGAGTTCATCCAATGAGTTTTATTTTTGAGTGTATAGGTGAATTGGATGAGCTAAATTGGCCATAATGTATGAGTGCGTGTGTGATTGTGAGAGTGTATGGGTTTTTCCCAGCACTGAATTGTGGCTGGAAGGGCATCTGCTACATAAAACATATGCCAGAATAGTTGGCAGTTCATTTCGCAGTGGTGACTCCTGATAAATAAGGGACTATTCCGAAGGAAAATGAATGTATGAATGAATTTATCATATGAAAATATGATACACGTAATTAAATTATTATAATATACTTTTATCATTAATTAAAATGCAACTTAAAATCCATGTTTAAAATAGGATAAATGTAATAAATCTATGAAAAATAATTTGAACAATTGTAATTGCCTGGAACAATGCATAGCTGTGCAAGTGCTGTAAATAGTACCAGCCGCATGATTATAACGTAAATAAAATGCATTATTGGCATCATAAACAGTATCACACTGTATAAAACTTTAATCAGCTGCAGGCTGTGAAACAGAATTGTGTGTGTGTGTGCAGTAAAAGCATTGACTGTCACCTGTGTAAATGTGTTATTGGTGTTAATGATGAGTATTTAGTGAGGTGAATGGTGGAGCTGGTGACTGTGAAAGAGTCGATTGCTGCTTGACACAATGGTGCTACACACATCCCCCTCCCGTGCCATCCCACCACTGCTGTAGCCCACCCATGAACACTGGGATGAGGGCAAGAGGTCAGTTTTATAGTACAGACATAGCAGACGTCTCCACGGGGATCTAGAGCTGAGATATGGCCTGAGAAACAGGTGGAGAACACTGGGTTTAGGAAGAACTGGTGTGTTGATGGCGCATGCTGGTAAATAAAAAATAAAAAAAATAATAAATAAAGTAAAAATCAATAATTATACCAATAATAATAATAAATTGTGTTGTGTGACATTAGATATTCGCTATATATTCAATTTAATGTATTGTATTATTTAATTTTTTGTTTAAAAACTTTTTTTTCCATTTCTAATGTGACATTTCTCATATGCACATATTTTTTTTATTGTATTGGTTGATTTTACATTGTTTATACATATACATACATATGTTTTTATATATATTTAAGCCCACTTCAACAAACCCACTTCAACAAACCCTAAATACACTGCCTAAAGAAAGCTAGTAAAAAGTAAAAGTAATAATAAACACAATAAAAATAAAAAAAAAACTGCAAAATTTTATAAAATAAAAGAAGAAAAAAAATACATAAATAAATAGAGTGACAACAGTAATGGGTGATATGATCAGAGATAATGCTGTGCTATCTTACAATGGTGGGCTAACATAGAAGAAGCTTGAGATTCTGGACAGAGAAAGAAAAGACAAAGGGATTACTGAAAAAAGATTCCAGTTACATACAAGACAAGACAGTCACATTATGGAAGTACACTTACAGCAGAGAAATATGATAATAAGGGTTGTCAAACATATGAGAATTTGCTAGAACCTCTAATTGAATATTTAAATTAAATGTTATATTGTAAATATAACATCAGATCTTGAAGCCAGTGTGATGCTTTAGGGTTCAAAGATTTCCAGTGCAGTAAAATTTGTCTGCGAGCCAGTAAAGATGCAAAGGATATAATGTTTTGTTGTCTTTGAGTCAGACTCAGATCCTCAGGTGGAATGCCAAACAAAGCAAATTCTGCACATGGCTTAAGCTGTACTTCACACACTTTAGAGAGTGTATCGAATATAGTTGACTAGTAAGCTTAGGGCACATGCAAAACATGTGAGACAAGTCTGCTTCGTCTGTGTGACATCTTATACAGGTCTTGTCAAAAGTAGAGTTAAAAGAGGCTATCCGTAATAGATGTATTCGGTGTTTTATATGAATTGGCCGTAGTGTATGTGTGTGTGAATGAGAGTGTATGGGTGTTACTCAGTTAGAAGGGCATCTGCTGCGTAAAACACATTCTGGATAAGTTGGCGGTTCATTCCGCTGTGGCAACCCCAGATTAATAAAGCGACTAAGACAAAAAGAAAATGAATGATTGAATGAGTAATTATTATTATTATTACCCAGGTTTCCTGTCTTCTGTCTTTTCTGCAAAGAATGAAAAAAAAAAACAACCCAAAAATGATCTGTGTGTGTGTGCACAAGTGTGTTGACTCATGCGTGTGCGTATGTGTGCGTGAAGCACATGGTCAATAAATGCGATAACATCAACTTTTTGTAAAAATGTAATTTTTTATTGTTTGGTTTTGCTGTATATTTTACATTTAATACATTTTTTAATTCTTTTACATAATGTTTTACCATATTATTTTATGTATTTAAGTATTTGTCATTTTATTTAAAAATAATCTCCTTATTTATATCAGTTTTTAACTGTTTTCCTCAGGATTTCTTCAAGTATTTAATCTTTTACTTCATTTATAATTTTATGTTTGTCCAGTTGGCAGGTGATTGGAGGGAAGTAAAAAATTTGTTTAGCAACATCTGCCAAAAAAACAAACTTGTTTCATTTTCAGAGAGTAAAAAAGTGCATTAAAGTGAATGGGGTTTAAAGACAAGACATAACTACTTTATAAAATATAACATATTCACCTGACTACTTCACTAAGTGAATATTCCCTAATACTGATGTATAAGTTTGCCTTTTGTCCCTCTGACTTCATATATTTGCTCTCTCTCCATGAAAAACAGAGGCGCTATTGTGAGCGTCCACCCGCTGGGCTCTTTGTGCCAGTCATACGGTCACTATAGGAACACATTTAGTATGTAAAAGAAAGTGATCAGAGATTGGGTTCTCACACAAGTGGTGGTAATTTACACATCAAGACACATTGTCAGATGCAGTCTCAGGAATGCCCGTTTGGCACACATGCGCGCACATACATACATATGCACAAAGAAAACACATTATGGGACTGGTGATGGTGAGCCTGTATAGCCTTTCATATTCTATAGTGATGCATAGCTAATTGCAAAAGTGGATGTGAGCATCTTATTTTTCAGATAACGGCTGAAGAGTATTTCAATGCCACCTGGAGATGTACAATAAGCAAACCATTCTTGTGATAAATATGCATCATATGTTTCTTGTTAAATATTCAGGACAGTTTTTAAGTAAAATGATGAGTAAGTGGTGATAAAAATCACAGTACTTTGTTTTTTTACAGAAACAGATAAATGTGATGGTGTTGTTGATGTTTTTTTTTTTTAACATAGATTAATTTATTAATTCACATGGCAGTTTAGAAAGCAAGGCACCAAAAATGCACTTGCTGAAACGACCATACCATTTAATCTTTTTTTAATGTGGTGTTGAGCTGTGTCGTTGAACCCACATCCACATGCTCCACATCACAAGTACAACACTTGACATCAAGTTTACTATGATACACAAACACATGGAGTATTCATTTACAAATAGTGGATCATGGAAGACATGTTTTAAGGCAATAACATTGTGCAAGCAGCCATGCAAAATGCAGTCTTCAATAATTAGCCATCCACATATTTTATGTAGAGTTTGCATGTTCTCCCTGTGTTTGCATGGGTTTCCTCTGGGTGTTCCGGTTGCCCCCACAAGCCCAAAGACATGTGGTACAGGTGAATTGGGTATGCTAATATTGAACGTCGTGTATGCGTGTGTGTGTGTGAATAAGTGTGTATGGATGTTTTCCAGTGATGGGTTGCAGCTGGAAGGGCATCTGCTGCGTAAAAATATATGCTGGATAAATTGACGGTTCATTCCGCTGTGTCGACCACAGGTTAATAAAGGGACTAAGCCGAAAAGAAAAAGAATGAATGAATATTTTATGTGCAATTTGAACTATTGCGTTAAAAAACACTTTACAGAAATGCCAAGTTGCTTATGAGTTTAGAAAATGTGGCATACAAACATATGCATCCAACTGATTATAATAAACATTTCAAGAGTTCACACTTAGCTGATGATTGATAATAAAGCACATTTGGCATGCATTTGGCACGAGAGAGCATTTGGCAATAGGAGCATTTCTCCCTCCTATTTGAAGGTTGAGAGGGGAGTTTGAGCTCAGGTAGGTCTCGAGAACTCCCCTGCTTGTAAACTTGCTGAGATATATCTGGCTAATAGTTATTTTAAGATGCTGTTTTGGAGTAGTCAATTAACTTTTGGTGTATGTCTTTGGTTTCCCAGAGATAGGTTGCGGCTGGAAGGGCATCCGCCTCGTAAAAATGTGCTGGATAAGTTGGCGGTTCATTCCACTGTGGCGACCCCGGATTAATAAAGGGACTAAGCCGAAAAGAAAATGAATGAATGAATTAATGAATGTATGTCTTTGGATGGTGGGAGGAAACCGGGAAACCTGGGGGAAACCCACATGAACCCTTGGAGAACATGCAAACTCCACACAGGCGTTCTTGCTGTGAGGCAACAGTGCTAACCACTGGGCCGCCGTGCAACCCTATCAGAGTAGGGGAGGAGTAGGGGTGGAAGGGGGAATTCTTCAAGATGAAGATGACTGGCGTGGAAAACTCTGGTTATTTATAGTGTGTGAGTTTTCATCTAATGGGTGCAATAAGCTGATGTGATACCAGCCCTGTTCCATTATAAGCACGTGATCCTCTCAAAACTAGTTTATAAATAAACCACACTTATATGATTGGAAAAAATGCACATAAACTGTGATGGAAAAATAATTTACTGAGTAAATTTTAGTGCATCCAAAAGCCATGTATGAAAATGTTCATTGCATTTCCTCTTCTGAGGAAATCATTTAATATTTATACAGTGCTTTTTTTAATATTCAGAGTCAGTTTATTCGGAAATGTTGATTTTGTTGTTTTTAACTAATTCTTTTTTTATTCATTTTGTTAATTTGACTCTTTTGTCCCCCTTATTTTTCACTGTTTTATCCAATATTCTATTCCTGTGTGCACATTTAATTTGCATCTTTGGATGGAAACAGCCATTGATCTGTTCTCATAATTTGTGTTAAAAGCAATAAAGGTTATTGGCATTTTGCCATTTTGCTGCCTCTATAGTAAGGCAGGGTAAAAAATATTGATTCTTTAATTTAATGAAATCACAATATTGCAATATTACAATATTAAAATCACAACATTATTGTTCTTGCATTACTTAAGATAAATTGATTCCAATATGTTTGTTAATCAGAAACTGATGCACTTGCCGTGAATTTTTTTGTTGCTGTAATAATTTGAATGTTATGCTGCAGTCAGTCAGGAGTGCGTTTCCCAAAACCATCGTTAGCCAACTAAGGTCGCAAGTTCCGTCGTTACAAGCAAGGTTTGTTGATTTGCTATTTCCCAAATCCGTCGCTCCAACGAATATTCGCAAACTGCGTCGAAAACTTGAGCACTCGCAACTACATCTCTAGAGCTGTCATTAGAAACATAGTTCCGGGCTGTTTTCTATTCCCAGTTATCCCACCAATGCCCTATTCATTTAAAACATTCTAACATTCAAAGTTGGAATTATTAAAAATAAAAAAGCATTAAGGTCATCTCTCTTAGGTGTAATTTTCTTTCAAACTATTTTTACAGTTCAGTTTTAACGATCTCCATGTTTACAATTGTGCTCCCTTCGCAGTGCACTGATGATATAATTTTGATATATTGATATAATTTTGAACACAGCCTCAAGCAAAAGCTATAGGTGACCTATTATTTAAAAGCAGAATTTATGTTACGTCTCCAAAGCTTGTGAAAACAAAAAGCATACCTTATTTCTTTTCATTTATAGCAGGTTATTTATTTTATATCTAAGTATCTGTACCGTATATGACATGGGCCTGCTGGTTAGAACTTTCTGCAGTGGTTTACATGTATCAAATTGTAAATGTAGACTTTTCTAAAAAAATAAAAAATAAATAAACAATACCCCACCTAATAATAATAATAATAATAATAATAATTATTATTATTATTATAATCATCATCATCATCATCATCAATATTATTATTAAATTATGTATTTTCATTTCTAATACATAATAATAAAAATAATAATTATCATCATCATCATCCTCATGATCATCATTAGTATTATTATTAAATTAGGATTTTTTTCATTTCATTTAATATAATACATATTAAATTTAATTTTATAATAAATAGCCTCATTATTTATTTATTCATATGATTCATATATAAAATTAAAATACGTGTTAGCTTTTGTAAGTGATTTGTTTTAGAGTAGGATATGTCATATTCTCAATAATATTTGTAAAGTAGACATAGGCTCTATGTGGCATTTACATATAATTCGCTTAATATGGAAAGAGAGTGCATGCTTTTACCAAAACTAATATTGGATTTTTTTAAAATGCGTGTGTGTAAAACAAAATAATATGAAATGTTGGGGTTCTTCTGTAAAGAAGATCATTATGGGCATTTTACGTTATAACTAACATGGTTCAAGCAATGGATCTGCAACAGAGAAATTATGCGTTTTGGGAAACACTCGTCACTACATAGTTCTTTTCCCAAATGATGCATCGTACTATGATGACTACATTCAGCCGTGAGTTACGTCGTTGTTTGGGAAATGCCACCCGGCTCAGTAATAGTTGCACCTTTCTTGTTAGACACTGATTTAATTCAAAGGCGGGGGGCGACACAGTGGCGCAGTAGGTAGTGCTGTCGCCTCACAGCAAGAAGGTCGCTGGTTTGAGCCTCGGCTGGGTCAGTTGGTGTTTCTGTGTGGAGTTTGCATGTTCTCCCTCGCGTGGGTTTCCTCCGGGTGCTTCGGTTTCCCCCACAGTCCAAAGACATGCAGTACAGGTGAATTGGGAAGGCTAAATTGTCCGTAGTGTATGTGTGAGTAAGTGTGTATGTGTTTCCCAGGGATGGGTTGCAGCTGAAAAGGCATCCGCTGCATAAAACAAATGCTGGATAAGTTGGCGGTTCATTCCGCTGTGGCGACCCCAGATTAATAAAAGGGACTAAGCCGAAAAGAAAATGAATGAATGAATGATTCAAAGGCGGGTATGGCTGTAAATTCAGTCAATTGTGTGAATGGAGCTAAATTTGCTTACTACCACTGATCTAGACTCAGGTTTCCATGTGCCACTTGCAATTATGGTTTAGATTTGGAATCTGATGTTAGACCAACAGTTACAATACAGGCGACATAAACCAGAAACATCATTCAAAATTGACAGTAAACTCAGCTACTTTGGTTACTCGCTCAAAAAAAACTGAGCTTAATGAACAAAAAGATGTGCCAGTAAAATGTTGCAAATTGGTTTTGTATTATAATTAATTCGGTGTTGCAAATAATGGCAAATAAAATGCAAAAAGAACTGTAGAAAATGTCTAGTCAGATTATTTATATGGCACTTTCAGATTAAAGCAGCTTCAGAAACAGCAAAATGATGCTGTAAAATTAATCAGTTATGAAATAAATACAATTTGAGCTCTAAAGCAACTCTACTGAAGATAATGGTGTCATTATGCAGCTTCATTCAGTTCAATAACTGTTTCAGCATTGCAAAGTTCATCAATTATGAAACAAGTTCTGTTCAGCTTAAAGCAGCTCTACAGAAAGTCTCATTTGAATGCAAATGATAACAGAGAGTAATGATTATAGCTCCTCAGTTACTATCAACACTATGGTGAAATTATAATAACGTTCACTCATAATGTTCCTGATGCAAATGTAAGTGCGTGAACTTCACAACTTTTATTTAATGATAAAACCTTTATTTCAGAATGCGCACACAGTTGGTTTGATGAAATTGTAACTGTTGTTAAATTTAATGCAGAAACTGAATGGGATTTTTAGTTTTTGACCTGGTTAAATTTACAAGTGCTCACCAACACTGCTTTTATCGGATCAAAAATGCAGCAAAATGATAATATTGTATTTAAATATAGCTTTTTAACTGTTACTCCTGAAATACCAGAAGGTATCATTTGTCAGCATCATTATTCCAGTCAGTGTAACATTATTCAGAAATCCTTCTATTATGGCTGATTGTGGTCAGCATTCTTCACTGTGTGTAACATTTCACTTATGTATAAACCATAAACTGTTGACAGTCGTGACAAGTTATATCAATTAGAAAGCTTTCAAATTCCAGTTATCATTTATAAGGACTATTAATAAATGAATACAGGAATTATTACTGATTAATAAATGTAAAATAAACATTTTAAAGATAAAAGAATGATTATTTGTGAACTCACTCACAAGGTCAATACTTAACTGCACCAAGCAGGTGAAAATCAAGCTTAGATCTGTGTGTGAATGTAAACTCCCTTTAAGAGGTTAAAATAATTATGTATTGAAAATTGCTCTTTATCAATTTTTTTTGTGGAAACTGTAATTAATTGCATTTTTTGTAATGAAAATAATTTGTAACATCATGCATGCCAATTTTGACCATTTCGATGCATTCTTTCTTAGAGAAAGTGTCAATTTCAGCCAAAAGTAATGATCCCAAACTCTACAGTGCATCCGAAAAACATTCATAGCACTTCACCTTTTCCACATTTATTTAATGTTACAGCCTTATTCCAAAATGGATTAAATTCATTTTTTCCTCCAAATTCTACACACAATACCCAATAATGACAATGTGAAAGATTTTTTTAAAATTTTGCAAATTTTAAAAAAATAAAAAACCTGAAAAATCACATGTACATCAGTATTCACAGCCTTTGCCGTGAAGCTCTAAATTGAGCTCAGGTACATTCTGTTTCCACTGATCATTCTAGAGATGTTTCAGCAGCTTAATTGGAGTTCACCTGTGGTAAATTCAGTCGATTGGACATGATTTGAAAAGGCATACACCTGTCTATATAAGGTACCAGGGTTGACAGTGCCTGTCAAAGCACAAACCAAGCATGAAGACAAAGGAATTGCCTGTAAACCTCAGAGACAAGATTGTCTCGAGACACAAGGCTGGGGAAGGTTACAGAAAAATTTCTGCTGCTCTAAAAGTTCCAATGAGAACAGTGGCCTCCATCATCCGTGAGTGGAAGAGGTTTGGAACCACCAGGACTCTTCCTAGAGCTGGCCGGCCATCTGACTTGAGTGAGCAGGGGAGAAGGGCCTTAGTAAGGGAGGTGATCAATAACCCAATGGTCATTCTGTCTGAGCTCCAGTGTTCTTCTGTGGAGAGAGGAGAACCTTACAGAAGGACAACCATCTGTGCAGCAGTCTACCAATCAGGCCTGTATGGTAGAGTGGCCAGATGTAAGCCACTCCCCACCTGGAATTTGCCAAAAGGCATCTGAAGGACTGTCAGACCATAAGAAACAAAAATCTCTGGTCTGATGAGAATTGAACTTTGAAGTGCATTACGTTTGGAGAAAACCAGGCACCGCTCATCACCAGATTATTACAATCATAGAGAAGCATAGTGGTGGCAGCATCATGCTGTGGAGATGTTTTTCAGCAGCAGGAACTGGAAGACTAGTCGGGATAGAGGGAAATATCCTATTGAACGTCTCTGGAGAGATCTGAAAATGGCTGTACACCGTCGCTTCCCATCCAATCTGATAGAGCTTGAGAGGTAATGCAAAGAGGAATGGACAAAAATTCCCAAAGACAGATGTGCCAAGCTTGTGGCATCAAATTGAAAAAGAGGCTGTAATTGCTGCCAAAGGTGCATCAACAAAGTATTGAGCAAAGGCTGTAAATACTTATGTACATGTGATTTTTCAGCTTTTTTATTTTTATTAAATTTGCAACAATTTTCAAAAAAATCTTTAACATTGTCATTGTGGATTATTGTGTGTAGAATTTTGAGGAAATAAATGAATTTAATCCATTTTGGAATAAAGTTATAACATAAAAAATGTGGAAAAAGTGAAGCGCTAAGATTACTTTCTAAATGCACTGCATATTTTGAACAACTGTTTACATGCTATTTTAATATTATGTCTCTCTGTGTGTATGCGTGTATGAGTGTGTATGCTTGTGAGTGCGGTTGTACCTATTAAACGTTGGTGAAGAAGCTGAGCCAGGGGCGTAGCAACCGGGGGGGATGGGGGGGATCCGTCCCCCTCACTTTTAGAGACAGACCATTTAGAAACAGGTGATTAATAATTATATGAACGTATGATCTCATATAGCTGTCCCCCCACTTTTAAAATGTCCGCTACGCCCCTGAGCTGAGCGCTGCCTCTATGCCCCCTTTCTTTCTCGGTCTTCTGTGTGTGTTTGTGCATGTTTTTGTTACATATAAGGACACACTTGTTTTATTAATACAAGAAGATGGCTTATGAGGACAGCGCTCCATGTCCCCATTTTTCAAAAAGCTTATAACCCATACAGAATTTTTATTTTATTTTTTTTTGAGAGAGAGTGCACAAAGTTTGCTGTGTAAAGTGTACATCTTAGTGTACTGAAAGAAAATGCAGTTTGTACAACACAAAAAACATTCCGCCAATGGAATGTCCTCACAGTTCACATAAACAAACGTGTGTGTATGTATGTGTATGTACGAGTGTGAATCACCTCAACTACAGATGGGCTGTGTGGGTGTGCTCAGCTGGGTTTCCGCCATCGCCTCTTTCCATAGAGCTCCACCGTGTCTGTTTCACACATCAAAGACGCAGTCATGGAGGTCAGATAGACAGGAAAGTGTGCCGTTATAAAGCCCTCTTCACCTCCAGCTCTCTCTCTCTGCTGTGTTTTGTAGTGCACTTACAGTAGGCCTGCTGGTCAACTGATAAACAGCAGCGTTGGTTTCGCTAAATTATTAAGTGCCATTTGAACAGCAGGACAGGAAGAGACTGCAGTGCTAAGAATAGCTAGATGTCAAAAATAGCCGGTATTAAGACGAGACACTCCAGGCAAAAAACAGTTTTTTTTCATGCACCCGTCAGTTTAGAGATTTCACTTTATTATAAAAAAGCTCATTCTTGCACTTTGTCAGTGTCTGTATATTGCATATATATTTTTGAAGATCTTTTTCTTAAAATAGCTTTTGTATCTCCTTTATTGAGCTATACATTTACACTTCAGTAGCACTTACATTTGCCATATTAATTTCCATATTTCAAAGGTTTTTAAAAAGGGATATGTTAATACAGTCATAATAACTTATTTTTGTATTTTTATTATTTCATAATAATAATAATAATAATAATAATAATAATAATAATAATAATAATAATAATAATAATAATATAATAATAATAATAATAATAATAATAATAATTATTATTATTATTATTATTATTATTATTATTATTATTATTATTATTATTATTCATTAATTTTTTTTCGGATTAGTCCCTTTATTAATCAGGGCTCGCCACAGTGGAATGAACCCCCAACTTATCCAGCATATGTTTTATGCAGTGGATGCCCTTCCAGCCACAACCCAACACTGGGAAACACTCATACACTCTTGCATTCACACACACACTACTGCCACTTTAGCTTAATCAATTCACCTATACCACATGTCTTCGGACTGGGGGAAACCAGAGCACCTGGAGGAAACCCATGCGAACATGGGGAGAACATCTAAACTCCACACAGAAATGGCAACTGACCCAGCCGGGGCTCGAACCAGCAACCTTTTTGCTGCAAGGCGATCATGCTACCCACTGCTGTACCGTGACATCATTGGTATTATTATTAAGTAATAAAAATAAATATAATACATAAATAAATATATATATATATATATATATATATATATATATATATATATATATATATATATATATATATATATTATAAATATAATTAAAATAATAATGATTATTGTTATTATTAATAAATAATAATATTATTAATAATAATTATTATTAATATTATTATTGTTATTATTATTAAATAATAAAAATAAATATAATATATAATTATATAATGTAAATAAAAATAAAACAACAACAACAATAATAATAATTATTATTATTATCATTATAAAAATATATATATTTATTTATAATGTTATACAATTTATTTATAAAATTAAGTTTATTTTATATAGCAAATTAACAATAGGAGAACAGGAAAAACAGCCATAAAGGGGTAGAGAGCAGCAATAATATGACTAATTATATACAACTTTTGAACTTTTTCTGGCTTTTTATGAAAAGTGACAAAAAAGATTTTCAAAATCCTTTGTAAAACTCTTTGACTCAAATGTGCCAAAACATACAAATAAAAAATTAAGCCAAGAATTAAGTCAAAGTCAAGTCAAAGTCAGCTTTATTGTCAATTCAACCACATGTAAAGGACATAATCCAAATTGCGTTACTCTCAGATCTTAGGTGACTAACATATAATATTAATACAAAAAGTAGAATTAAAAAAAAAGAAATGACCATGAACACAATTATACATAATCAAAAAATTTAAGTAAAACACTACATTTAAATAAACAAATAAAGAGTTCAGAAGTTCCAAAATAAGCATGTTTTTCAGCGTCCTATGTTTATGTTCAGTTCAGATGAACTTACACACATGGAGCCTGAGAAAAAGGATCATTTTAGAAGAAAATTTCTCTTCAAATGTAATCTTGACTTCATCCAGTGTTCAAATTTTGTTTTTAGAAATGTATGCAAATTAGTGCACATTTAATGAAATAATTTCTCATTGGCATACTTAAACATAACATTTTAAAAAACTTAAATAAATATTTGCAATTTTTTTATTTCAAGTGGCGGAATTTGGTGATGAATATTTTTATTTTATTTTTTTTTATTCATATAGAGAGTCTTGCATTAAACCTTAAAGAGTTTGAGGAGAAATACAGGTTCTGAGGTAGAGCTCAGTTGGGACTCGACCGCCCTGTGCACCCGTAATGCAGCTGTAAATAAAAGAAACTGTAACGCGCTGATTGTTTAGACACCCATTTAAACAGTTCTTGGCACCCCTTTACGTTGTCTAATAATAAATTCATGATCTCATAAAGCCTACGGGTGGCAGATTAAAAAATTTATCGTAGCTCTGTTTGAGGATTGATTACTTATTCATGAAAATCTGACTTCTTTTTCAGCCAGAATTTATTTACCTTAATATAATGTTAACGTCAAACAAAAATGTTTTTCTTCTTATGATGGAAAAGGCTCAGCTGAGTTTCTGTTGCCAGGTCAGTCAGAATGAATATTTGCCTGCATTCATCTATAATTAATCAGGTGTGTTCAGCGCCCAAATCTAACATTTTGCCATAATATACAATGGTTTAGTAACTTGAGGAAATGTATGGCCTATAAATAGTTTTACAGACAGTAAAATTGTATATGCACTGTTTATTATTAATATTAATATTAATAATATCTATTTCACTCTTTACTTCATTCATTCTTTTTCCATTGTTTTGGATTATTAATGAAGGTCCATCCATACCCATTATAAGAATTCTAGCACAGTCAGTCATGTATTAATTTTTTATTTGTTAGCACTTGATTGAATCTTTATACAGTTTATCTAAACAACATGTCCAAGACATCTAGCAGAAAAAAACAACAACACAGGGTCGTTGAAATAAATTCTTGAGCCTGCTTTTTTTGTTAAATCACAAAAACTTACTACAACATATGTGTTATGATCACCAGCGATCTAGCAGTTGCAGATTGCTGGAGAACAACAAATCTGTCGCTTCATCGTACTATAAACCCCATCATGCCCAGCAATTCATTTCATGTTTATTTATATAGCGCTTTTACAATGTAGAAAGCAGCTTAACATAGAATTTCTAGTAAATTGAAACTATGTCAGTCCAATTTTTAGAGTTAAAATTCAGTTTAATTCAGTTCAGTGTTGTTTAATTTTAACTGCTGAAAGTCCAAACACTGAAGAGCAAATCCATTGCTATGCAGCTCCACAAGTCCCAAACCATGCAAGCCAGTGGCAACAGTGGAATTGGGTAGGTTAAATTGTCTGTAGTGTATGAGTGTGGATGGATGTTGGCATAATTTTTTTTCTTGGCGGGGTAGTTAAAGAGCTAGATGAACACTACGGGCAGTATACGGCAACTATTTTGTTTCTTTTTAGAGTAATTATATTTATAGGACCTTATTATAGTAGAATAAAGGATTGCTTTTGTGGATTACTTTGCCAACAGCAAATATATACCACAAAACATTTTAATTGGAAAATATGTAAATTACTTCATCATGTACTCTCCCTCATGTGGTTTTAAACCTTTGAGTTTCTTTCTTCTGTTGATCAACATGTAATGATGCATATAATAAAATGTGCCATTAAGGTGGGTGTAGATGGTGTAAATTCAGATGGTTGTAGGATCATATATCTATGCACACGTCACGAGTGAGTTCCTTTGAAAATTGTTCCAAAGAGATGATATATGACACATGCATTGTGCACGAAATTCCACATCAAAAACATGGACAGAGTAAGACATTGCTTTCAGAGCCTCCCTCTGTCTCTCCCTCTCTCATAACAGCTATTGATATGAGCCGTGAATGTACACAAAAAAATCCCAGTGTATGTGAATTATAAGTAATTAAAACCCTTATAATTTTAACCTGTTTGTTTTTTCTGACTGCAAGACACAATTGATTTGCAATTCCTCAATACCAATAAATGCAATACTAAACCAAACATACTGCGCATCAAGATAATACAAACACAATCATAACATTTCCATTTGATTGGAATTATTGGCCTAATGGTGGAAATGTGAATTTTCATTGTTTTATTGTTTCTGGTTTTGTGAATCTCAACAGTATTTTGCTTAATATCAGAACAATACTCTTTGCAATTACTCAGTGTGATGGAAAAAATGGCTAAATTTGGCCTTTGTTTGATATGTATGGCTGGACTCATCTGTGTTTTTACTCTTTACCTGCTCTCTACCGTTCATTGTAGAGCAGGAGGTTTTAGATTGGCTGTGAGGAGGATGGAGCTGTTTACCGGTCAGTCGCAGTGGGTCATTTCAGTTAATCCATTCATCTGTGAGCCGCAGAGCCATTTGATTGACTTAGCAGAGGTCAGTCTCTGCATTCACATTGTCTGCCTGCAAGCACAAGCCGCTCTTCTCTGGGAGCCTCACATATTCCTGCTCTTTATTGTCTCTATGTAATTTGGATTGAAAGCAGAACCTCATATATCAGGCGAAGGTGGAAGAGAGTCAGTGGAGGTGTTTCTGCATCTGCAGGCAGCTTTACACCTGTCATACTCACTAGTTCATTTAATTTATTCTCCAATTTGCAACTGATTGATTTTTTTGCCATTCATTTCTTTTAAACATCAAATATTTCCATCAAATTTAGGATATTATTTTATGTTTATGTTTTTATGTTTATAGCATTTTGTTAGGAAGGGCCATTATCATGACAAAACAAGTGTGATCAGGTGACGTGCATAATAAAATATATTTGTAGTAATATTAATTTAGTATTATTAATAAACATATAATGATATTAAAAGTAATAAAATACCCTTTTTATATATTAATATTACACATATTTAAATACTATGTTATAAATTATTACACTGCCACATAACCAAATATAATAATATAGATTTTACAGACAAAATATTTTGTCCTTTCACAGGTGAAGTGAAAGATGATAATTATTAATAATAAAAAATAATAATAATAAAAGGGCATCACGGAGGCGCAATGGGTAGCATGATTGCCTCACAGCAAGAACCTCGGCTGGGTCAGTTGGCATTTCTGTGTGGAGTTTGCATGTTCTCCCTGTGTTCGCGTGGGTTTCCTCCGGGTGCTCCGGTGACACCCACAGGTCCAAAGACATGCGCTATAGGTGAATTGAGTAAGCTAAATTGGCCGTAGTGTATGTGTGTAGGCATGGGACGATAACCATCTTCAAGGTTTACCGCGGTTTGGAAAAGTCAAGGTTTTAAAATCGCCAAAACTATGTTATACTGCTTAGTGATGAGAAATGCGGATCATTTTACTGACTCGGACCTTTGAGTCTCGTCATTGAGATGACCGAATCTTTTTTCGAGTCATTTCATTACTTTCGTTCAATTTGCCAAAATATTATTAAAATGTTACAAGTTGCTTTCAAACTTATCTACAACTAGCCCAAACACTGAAAAAAAAACAAAGAAAAAAAAAAAACAGATCAAGTTTACCACATTTCATAAATTTCAATTTTCTATAATGATAAAAATATTCTAACAATTAAAAGTCATCAACAGCAATAAATAATACACAAGGTAAAATACATAAGTAATAATATTAATAATATATCAGATAAAAATCTAAAACAGTTTAAGGTTTACGATCACACTACAAACAAGTCAAACTAGAATGCTATAAGAAAGTGAAAATAATCATATAGGGTTGACCTGGTCTTTTGTCTATGATTACATCAACTCACCTCTTCTGACAGGTCTTCAAATTCGAGGGGTTCGTTTATGTCACACAGACCCATATAAGCTTTAACAATGCACACGGATCAACTTTTTTTCCGGCTCTAAATGCATATGACTGGCTTCTGTCTTTCACGTGATGAATGAATGGCTTAGACCCGATAGAAGACTCGAAAAGGAACTAATCTTCTGCTCGACCTGCACAATTGTGCACGTGCGAAAATTAACTAATCACTTCCTGAGAGGACTCATCGTTTCGAGTCATACAAAAGATTTGTTCAAAATGAACGAATCATTTATAAATGACCCAGTACTAATACCATTCCTACGATATATGTAAGCTTTTTTTTTATTATTTACGTGTTTGTTTGTTTTTTTTACAAATATTTTATTTCGTTTTTTGGAGCAACAGTATCTCCAACTGAAAAGCACCATTGATATCAAAAGCTACTGTTCCAAAATATTGAAAATGTTTCTGAAAATAAAATATATTGTGTTCAATGGGGGAAAATGTTCTTTTTTACCCCAAACATTTAAAAACAACATATTTTAGAGCAGTAATTAGAATACCCTGAAACCGTGACATTTTTTATCCAAGGTTATCATACCGTCAGAATCTTATACCGGCCCATGCCTATATGTGTGTGAGTGAGTGTGTATGGCTGTTTCGCAGTGATGGGTTACAGCTGGAAAGGCATCTGCTGTGTAAAACATATGCTGGATTAGTTGGCGGTTCATTGCACTGTGGCAATCCCAGAAAAATAAAAGGACTAAGCCGAAAAGAAAATGATTGAAAGAATGATAATAATCAAAAATAAAAATGGTTATCATTTATTATTATTATTATTATTATTATTAATGATAGTAGTAAATAATGGAATTCTATTGTAAATCAATTGTGATTGTTGTGATGTAAATAAATGAATTGTGATAATTTTGTCTTTTTTTTAGTCATTTTTATTTTATCGCTAAACAAAGAATGCACTTTTGTTTAAAAAAAAACATTTTGCGGTTGCTTTTTTGTATATCATTCAGACTCAGTGTCTTATTTTACCACTTCCTTGTAATGCAAACACTCATTTCCTTAGGAAGTCAAGCTATAGCTCCTTATTATGCTCACTATCTGTCTTTATCATCAAGAAGACAGGAGTGAATGAAGTCAGTGACTGCTGCGTGACGGTCAATGGATACAGTGTGTGAGGCTGAAAATGAGGGCTGACGTTGATTTCTGACATTCTGTGCATTAACCTTTTCACCCTTGTGCACTAAATCCACTGTACATGTTGTGTAGTAAGACTCGAGTCTCTCTTTCATATTTTTGTGTAAACAGTGCCAATTAGCTTCTCTGGAAATCCAGGAAAGAATTTGCTCAGTTTTTTTTGTGCCGAGGAGGAAGACCTGGACATTCCTGCTGTCTGAAAAAGCTGTTAGAGTTGCTCTGTCTCGACCTCTTCCTTATTTGGCTCACTGGAAGGATTTTATGGACTTTACGAATAGAACTGATCTATTCACTGATACAGCAAATAGTCTTCAGTGTCTCAAGTGACTCAAAACATGTTTCTTGCAAAGCCGCAATGTTCTTTTTAATACAAGATAGCTAGTTGTGTAAAACTTATGTTAATGATGCTTTTTTCCCCCTATTACTCTCACACTCACGCCACCTGATATTCCTAGATTGTCTCCCATCCAAGTACTTTTTATAATGAAATATTCTACAAAATTGCAAGTTAGAGAAAGCAAATCAGAGTTCTGAAATATCAACCTAGAATTCCAAGATATAAACCCCCTCTCTTTATATAAACCTACATCGTCGTCTTGTAATTCTGATATTTTGGGAGTTTATAGGGTGTCTCAAAATTGACACTATTTCATACAATTTGTGTTTATATCTTGACATCCTGGGCAACACTGTGGCCTATTGGTTAGCACTGTCGCCTCACAGCAAGAAGGTCGCTAGTTCGAGTCCCTGCGGGGTCAGTTGGCATTTCAGTGTGGAGTTTGCATGTTCTCCCCATGTGGGTTTCCTCTGGGTGCTCCAGTTTCCCCAACAGTCCAAAGACATACACTATAGGTGAAATGAATAAACTAAATTGCTGTAGTGTATGTCTGTGCATGTTAGAGTGTATAGATGTTTCCCAGTGCTGGGTTGCAGCTGGAAGGGTATCCGCTGTGTAAAACATATGCTGGATAAGTTAGCGGTTCATATCACTGTGGCGACCCCTGATGATTAAAGGGAATAAGCCGAAGGAAAATGAAATGAAATCTTGCACTTCTGACTTTTTTTTTTGTCACAATTAACTTTCATTTGAAATTGTGAGTTTCTAGACTGCCTTTCAATTCAGACTTTTACCTTGCAACTCTGAATTTATAGTCATTTATTTATTTCCATTCTGATTTTTTTTTCTCAGATTAAAATATAAAGATGTAAAACATTAATTCTGTGGGGGAAAAGGTCAAGAATCTGAATTGCGGGAGATTAGCTTGTGTCAGCTCCAGCAGAGCTTTTTAAGACTACTTCTCACATTTGATGAGTTAAAAGTGTGCATGAAGGGTGTTTTTGCTTCTTTTTTCATGTATTATGATCATTTTATGAACACACTACAAAGTAAATCAGTTTTTTCCTGCAAATTTATTATGATCATATTTTGTACTTGCAATGTTTTTTTTATATCTGCAATTGTATACATACTGTAAAAAACGGTCAAAAGACTGGCAGCAGGGCTTCCAGAGATATTCTGTTAAATACAGAAAATAACCATTTAATAAAATTACAAGCAAAAACTGTAAAAATACAGAACATACTTTACTGTCAAAATTTTTTAAATTACAATTTATTACTGTTGATAATTTGCATTTAAACTAGGAAAAAAGAGGAAAAAATGGTAATTAGTGCCGTTTTACTAATTATTACTGCAATTATACAGATTATTGCTGTCATTTTACAAATTATTACTGTAAATATATAATGTATATATTTAATTGTAATTATTCAGATTAATTAATGTGATTTTAAAGATTATTACTGTAAATATACAGGTTGTTAATGGAATTATACAAATCAATTAATGTGATTATACAGATTAACTCATGTAATTATGCATGAAATCTTTAAATATTCCATATATTTTTCCATGTTTAACATACATTTAAAACAGAAAAAATATATATTTTAAAGAATGATTAAAAAGAAGCTTAGGTACAAATAATTGCTGTTGTCATAAAACACTGTAAACATAACTATAAACTATAAAAAATAAACAATTGTTATATATTTAATTTTTTATTTCTTTTTCACAAATAACACATTTGGTGACCTTTTTACAACAAAAACAAGCTTAGTGTCATGTGGGGATGCCTGCACAACAAAGTTAAGAATCAAATAGCAGTTTATTAAGAGAATAGTCTTGCAATTAAAGGTTGAAACAGGTGCATACAGATAATCCCCATCTTAAAGGCAGCAAACAAAATAACAAAAGTAAAGGGGCGAGGCAAGGGGAAACGTGTCGTAATGCTCACTAAACAGTTTAAGACTCAGCAACGATGTGTCTGTGTGTGCTGAGTTTATAGTCCTTAAAATCAGTCCATAACGATCTTCTGTGTGTGTAATCGGTTATAATTTGGAACTTGGGTGTACAAGGTGCATGCTGGGAGTTGTAGTTCATTAAAGTAGCATGTGTGTAGTTTTGCAGCGATCCGCAGCCGCTAGATCACTGGTGATCGTAACAATTAGAAACATTGTAGTAAAATAAATATTTTATAGTTTACAGTGCATGCACAATATGCAGCCTACAAAGAAAAGACTATTATTTGACATTATTAACCTCACGTTAATCTTCATATGATACTATCATACTATCTTTACTAAAACCAATTTGACTGAATTTTTGTTTCCCTATTTTTACAGCAATAATCTGTAAATATTAAGGTAAAATTGCGTGCTACTCTCTGGAAATACAGAAAAATTTCCTTTAAAAAACAGAAAAATAACGTAATACCAAAACACAAGCAATAACTGTAAATTTAATGTTAGAATTTTTTATTACAGAACATATCTGTAAAACAACAGGTATTTCACTGTATAATGAAAAAAAAAAAGGAAAATTCTGTAAAAAAATACAGACAATTACCTGTAAAATAACGTTTATTTTTTACAGTGTAGCTTATTCATTTAGTGATTTTTCTAAACAATCTCACATTAGAAATGTTGCTTGCTTCATTTGTATGTGTAAGTTTTTGTGTTCTCTGAATATGACCTTGTAAAGACACTGATTAGTGTTGTCATGAGATGACAAGATTAATCAGACGCTCACTTTCATGTGCTCTTTCTTTTCCTGTGCACTTGCTTTAAACAATACACAGCATATTAGTCAATTATGCAGAAGTGTGCAAATATAATATACAGTCAGTGTAACTAAAGCATTGGATCTTATGTTGAATAATCTTCTTAATCTTTATCAAATCGCACCATTTTGTTTTGGATTAGGTGTGTTCATTATTACATCCTTCAGGCAGTAATTAAATGTTGAAGCAGCGTAAGCCCAATTATGTGAAGAGAGTCTGTTTCTGGACACTCTTAAGCGACAGGTCGTCTGGGGACCCTCCGCAGCCGCAGATGGGGACCACCAGGCTTTAGCACAGCTCCCTCCAAAACTCACTCAAGCTGTTCCAATGCTTGACTCTGGGGGTTAAATTATTTAACAAGCCCCGGCTTGCTTTGGGAAGCACTGTGGGAATGATCTGGACATGCATAAACGCACACACACACACACACAAACGCACACGCACACGCACACACACACACACACACACACACACACATGTATAATTTCTAGTGAACTGTCATATTGCCAGAAAAAGACAAACATTAGATTCGTTTATTTACACGAAACCACCAGATTACATGATATTGAAATTTTTCTTGCACTTTTTAAAAGACGGATCTCAATAAAAAAATATATATTTCTCACCACTTTTGTAAATGTTGAATGGGAGTTGCTAAAACAATGACTCCTGAACACTGTCTTCCTATGGCTGGAGAAACGGATATCATCGCCCCCAATTGACACCATTGTTTGAATCAGATGTGATCTTTTCTGGCCGATTGTGATGGTCAAATAAAAGAGTCCCAGCATTTGCACTTTTCATAGGAATTACACATGCAGATAATATGTTTAATTATTTAATTCAACATGTCTCTCTCTCATACATAATGTGCCATTTTTGTCCACAATCACTTCTCGTCATTTATCACCATCTCTATAAAAATTGCAAACAGTGGTTGTTTTCAAACAGGTTTCCTCAGCACTTCTTTTGGCTGCCCCCAAATTTAAATTTGATGTGGTCAGGCAGTTCTTAATAAAAAAGTCAGAATTATTCATACAAATAAGATTTTTATGACATATTAATCAGTATTTTAACATTTAAAAATGACTTTTAACAAACATATTGAGAAAACAAGCACACAAAAATGTCTGTCTTTAAGCAGTATTTTTCCTGTACTATCACTTGCAGCAAAGCTCTGGGAAAAGTGTTAAAAGGGAGTTTCCTTCTGTTGGTTGGATATACAGACAGTCTTGCCTCAAATTCATGCCATCCATGAGAAAAGGTTAACATTGCTTGTGATGGTTAAACAAATATAGCCACACTTTTCTGGGGAATCATTTTAAAACAATATACTCAGGCCCAATCCCAATTTTACCCCTTAGCCCTTCCGCTTACCGCTACCACCCGTTTTGCGTGTTCACGTGAAGTGGTAGAGGCATCCCAATTCCCTTTAGCTTGAAGGCGTAGGGCTAAGGGAGGGCTATCTAGCCCTTGAAACAGACATTTTTTTAGGACCACACTCGAAAAAAAGGGTACGAAATTTTCCCAGAATTTCCCAGCTACTAAGGCAGCATGGATGCACATAGAAGTCAAGAGATGCACAAATTTATATTTTTTGTCGTTATTACAAATTTTTACAACAAACAAGCATATGTATTAATACATTCATAACGACATTCATGTTGTACCGTCATACTTTTAAGAAAACGATAAAAAAATTATAAGTTTCACAATCTTTAATCCATAATAATAATTCCTGTATAGCAGTCCCACAACACATCTGTCACTCGATGACACTCGAATACTCTGTCAGAAAAGTCTAGTGGCTAGGAATGACCTTTTTACAGTGTCTGGTATAATGTTAATGTTGTTTTTGGTGTGTTTACAAGGATGAATATGGCCATGGTGTAAATGTACAGTACAGTTACGAGCTTATTGCCGCATTATATTGTTATGATAACATGATATCATTGCCTTCAGTGATTTCCTGAAGTTAAATAAAAAAAAAAAACACAACTGGAATAACTACAGCAGTCGTGATCATCGATCTCATATGAAGTAAGTATGCAGGTGTCTCATTTCTAAGGGCTAAAGTTTGAAGCCCTTCCCCTTTACACTCTGCTTCAACGGCCAATGGGATGTACCCTGTAGGGGTAGGGGTAAACGAATTGGGATTGGGCCTTAGGACTGCTTTTTTTTGCTTATCTTAACATTTAAAATGATTTAACAAACAAACTGTGCATGTGTCTGTCATGCATAATATATCATTTTTTTGCATAATCATGTGTTTTAAAGCCCCAAGAAAGACGTTTATCACCACTTTCATAAATGTCAAAATTTTGTTTCAAACTAGTTTTCTCAGCACTTTGTCTGCCTTCTTTTGTCTACCCCAAATGTACGCCATTGATTGAGCCAAATTTGATGTTTTCTGCCAGATCTTGATAAACCTAAAAAAGTGACTGTATCTAAACTTTTAAGGGGAATCGTTCATATAAATAAGTTTTATGGCATATCAAATGAAAAAATTACTTTCAATTAACAAGCATATTGGCAAACAAAACAAATTCATATGTAAACACTCAATATGTTGAAATGAAAAGGTAGTTACGATAACAAACAAAAATATGAATTTCCTGAACTCTGTCTTCTATTGGTTGAAGATATGGATAGTCCCATCTCTAATTCACATCATAGAATGAGCCAAAGCTGACGCATGTGATGAACAGGCAAACAGAAAAGTCAAAGTATTTATACACTTATCGGGAAAATCATCTGAAGAAAATACTTATTAACTTATCATTATCCTTATGAAGGCAAGTCTTTGTAGAAATGCATAGGCACAGTTTTAAGGAATAGCCATATCAATAAAGCCTTTTAATATTTTTTTCCGTATTTTTCAAATGCCTTGGACTGACTTTTTCTGCTTATACTTATTAACTGTTTTGCCTATCAGTATTTAAAAATGACTCTATTCACAAACATACCGCACACATACTGTAAACACACAAACTGTCCCTGTTACGCATATGCAGAGTTTAAGCCCCAAGAAAAAGCAATTATATCACCAGAGTGTGACTCTTTGGTCTGGTGACATGACTTGTGACTAAATGAAAGCTGTCTGATGTTACATAGCCAGAAAACCGCTCGCTTCCTCAAGATCAACCTTATTATAGAATGCAGAACTGTGTGTGGTTTTCTATTTGTAATGATTACGCTTGTGCATGTTGTGCAATTTATTACACATTTTTCCACAAATTACATCAAAAACACCAGACCTGTAAATGGACCACAGGGAGTGCTGGATAACTCAATCATATAAATATATATTATTACAGTGTGTAGCACCAGGAGAAGCTTTGCTCATTAATTTCTAATGATGAGCAATAGGAACTGGTGGTTCCAGATTCCACTTCAATATACACACACACATACTAGAACCTGCTGATAATGGCCAGCTCAACAACATTCATTAAAACACTTCCCAGCTTCACGTTTCCAGGGAAAACTCGCGGACAAGGGCACGAGGATGATAAAAAGGGGAGCACTTCATAATTTCAGCCAGACATTTTTCTTTCTTTTTTCTCTCCCCCATGCACTCAGAAGACACAATGGGGCATTCATCATGGCGCACACAGTGCTAATTTCCCTGTAGGCTGTATGCTCTATTTCAACCTTGCTGCTGTCTTCACAACAGCCACCGCTGCTTTCCTCTTCCCTCCAATCTCTCTTACTCTCTCTCTCTCTTTCTCTATCATGCTAAAATGCTGATTTGGGTAAGAGTGCTTATTACCCTCCCCCTGCTATGAGATTAATTAAACCCGGGGTCCTATGAATGCCCAGATGGTTCTTCTACACTTCCAATGAGCTTAATCTCCATGCGGTCTCTAATCTACTTCTCGTTTAAGGAATTGCCTCCAAAAACGCCTTGATCGGTGGACTTCAATTTCAAAAAACGCCTTTTTAGTTTTATCAGAACAAGAGCAGAACTGATAAGTGTTTCCATACGCACTGGTCTCTCGCACTTCAGCTATAGTGCATGGCGATATTCACGAGAAGATGTGTTTGCTTTGTTACCTACCAGTCTGTCATTCCAGATTTGGTTTTCACAGATGCAAAGCGCAGCTGACATCGCCTGCAGGTCCGCTAGTCTCTCCTTTTCAGCGTTTTATGTTTAGCGCTAACTATTAATATATGGCGTCACGGTGCACCCTTGTGCTGCTACATGTCTAAATCATATTAATGCCAATTAGTCATGTTACCTAATGAGTCTTCCTTATTGTGCGGCTGTACACGAGATATGGTTATTCGAGGCTAATCAGAGCATATTTTCTAATTATCCCTGCATGCAAATAGCTTAAACGATCATGTTTGTCACAATGCTACTATGGCTTTGGTCCTCTGAGATTATTACAGCAGTAATTGCGGGAAAGTAGACATTTTCTAGTTTCCCAATAGCCTCGGGGCTCAGACTCTGCCTTGGAATTTCATTTTGAGGCTTGGTGCAATTCTCCATCCAACTCTTTCAGATGTTTACATCATAGATGATTGCAAAACTATATTGTTTATGAGCTGCTGGTCGATAGCTTAGATCATTTTTGTCTGCAAATAGCAGCTTTTTCTGTGTGATTGTGGCATTTTTACTTACTGTATTGGTGTTAAAGGGGTTTATAAGTGGCAATAAATGGAATTTCAAAAATTATGATTTGGTTTAAAATAATTTTCAAAGACTTTACTTGTCCTTGGTTGTGCAAACAGAAACCCACAGCTCATTCAACTGCATGATTCAGTGTTTATCTGGATCTCGATTTTCTCCATTAACAAGATTTCCATAATTTCTGACACAATCTTTCCTTGCAATTCTTCTGGCTTTCATGATTTCGCTATGAGCTAATAACATGTTAATCAGTTATTCAACAGCATATACATTCATATAAAACTAATCTAATAAAATGTTAAACCCATGAAGATGTATATCAACATGCAAGTGTTAGGAGTATTGATGGACTGAGTCTACTTCATCTGTGCTTTTTAAAAATTTAAAAACTTACATTTAAATGATGATTTAAAAAAGTCTTAACACTTGAATGTTTTATTTTTTATTAAATGTTTATACAACATTGTATTCTTGGGTAATTCAAACTTGTCAACATCATGAATAATTAATTAAAACATACAGCAGATAAATCTCTCTAAATCTTTTTGGTCACACTTTATTGTAATCTACAGTTCACACTATTAACAAACCCTCAGGGGCGTAGCAACCGGGGGGGATGGGGGGGATACGTCCCCCTCACTTTTTGAGACAGACTATTTATAAACAGGTGATTAAAAATGTAAACTTTTGGATTTCATCTAGCTGTCCCCCCCACATTTAAAATGTCCACTACACCCCTGCAAACCCTTAACTAAGACTATTAGCTCAATGAACTATTAATTAGGTGCTTATTAATATTTAGTAAGGTAACAGTTGGGTTAACGCTTAAAGTTAATCATTTAGCAGACGCTTTTGTCTAAAGCTACTTACAATGAGGAATTCAGTGATTCAACAAGAAGGGGAAATGCACACAAGAAATGCTAATTACACACAGGAAAAGATAGTGCTCAGAGAATCATGTGATAGAGTTAGGAGAGGGAGAGTGTTTTTATAGAGAGAAGAGTGTTTCTACTGATGGTTTGTCAAGCTCACTCACCTGTGTGAAACACACTTTAGATTCTCAGAAATAAAGATACAAAATCTGTCACTGAAGTGGTACCTTTTCAAAAGGTACACATTTGTACCACAGTGGTGGACATTAGCACTTTTTAGGTACACTTTTGTACCTTTAAGGTTCACTTTTGTATTTTTAAGGTTGACTTTTGTACCTTTAAGTTACTGTGAGGTACTTTTTATGTATTAATATGTACCTTTTAAGGACCTGTTAGGAACAAAAATGTTTCTTTTGAAAAGGTACCACCCCAGTGACAGGTTTTGTACCTTTATTTCTCAGAGTGTATACATGCCTAAGTTGTTTATTTTTTTAGAGATATGTTAGGATTGTAAGAAAAAGTCTGGCCCAAAACTAATGCAAGAGCTGGTTAAAGTGTCAGAGAGATGAAAGAGTGGGCTTTCTACAGGTGGTTTGTCAAGCCTGCTCACCTGTATGAGGCACACTCAGAATTGCATAATGTTTTGAGGTTGTTGTGTGGTGGGGGAGAGAAAAGTGTGTCCTGGTTTTGTTCACAGGGGTTCGGTTGATAGTGGATGAGATGGGTTTATAGTTATTTTTTAAATGATACTAGTGAATCAGAAGTCTGTGTGGGAATTTCACCAGCCAGGAACATTGAATGAGAAGGCTTTGGAAAGTGACTTGTAGGTATTAGGTGTATAGATATTAGGTAGGATTAGGGATAAAGAATAAGACAATAGTTTATAGGAACTAATAAACAGTTAATATCTTAATGTCTACAGGAATCTGTAACCAAATATATTTATATATATATATATATATATATATATATTGTGTATTGTGATGCAGTTCCTAGTGAAACAGATTATTAAATGAGAAAACAGTGGGTGTGGCTTGTTTTTTTCTACTGCAAGCTGATTGGATGTGATAAAATAAGTATTCAATTTAAAAAGATTGACAAAAGGGTTTCGGGAGAGTTATTACAACCTACCAGACACCTCCTCCTCACCATTTTTGTTTGTTATCATAGCGCTGTCAAAACCACGCGCCTCCAACTGTCAGTTATGTATGCTAACCACGCCCAATACTTCAGACAGGCGTAATCTGAGAATTTAACTGAAAACAAACAGGAAGTTAATTTTTAGATTTCAATATCAGGTTAGAAGGGCAAACAATTTTTTTTCTTAATGACATACACAGATGAATTGTTCACCACAACACTAGCAATGTGAGCTGACAATATGCTAGTTTAGAGTTCATGTGTACTGTAATAATAATCAAGGTAATAAACCAGTTGTAAAAAAATGTACATTTTTACTTAAACTTTTTTCCACTGTAGATGAGAAGCCAACTTCATACAACATTTACAGAGTTATAAAAAAATTACCTGAGATTTATTGAACATCATTTTAATCACGATCTTCCATGTGCATCAAATCCCTCACATGAACATGTAATGACTAAAGCTTAATGCACACATATAAACTCAATCGATCAGAATTGTAGTTTCAGCACTGCCGTCAATCGACCACTCAGTCCAGCAGCTTGTCTAGTGAAGCGCCATTGGACTTGCCTTTGCTCTCCACATGGACGAGCATGTCCAGCCCCAGGGGCAGCAAGAGAGGTCACATTCTGACACTAGTAAACCCAGCACTGAAATGACCCTCCGGCTGTCCCAGACCCCCGACTCCATATGCTGAAATCACCCAGAGGGAGGGGAGTTTTCAATTAGAAAGCTGAGTGAGCAATGAGGCCTCTCTGAGCTGCTCCATAAAACACTTTGTACTTATCAGACATCGCCAAACAAAAGCCAAAGTGTGCCTCTAGATGGACTGATGTGAGTCGTAAAACCCAAAAGTGGTGCGTGATTAGTAAATATAAAAAATTGTAATGGAGGGTTAGGATGCCATCCGAGGAAATAATGTTGCAAAAAGGCCCAACAGAAGTAATCCGGCTTTCGCATTACTGTCAGGAATGGATCTGAACACAATACCCATCAGGGAGTCCCTGGTGATTGTTCATTAGCAAACTCTGTGGGAGTCTACATTTGTTAAAAAAAAAGAAAAGGAAAAAAAGCACTTCACAATCTCTGTAGAGGGCTTTTCTTTTACTAGAGAATAGCATAAGAGGCTGTTTTATATTCATAAAATATTCAAAGAGAAAAAAAATAAGGACATTTTGCTGACATGTCAGTGATTGTGTATTTAAAAATAAAACTGACCTCTTTTTTTGTTGTTGCTGTAATTAGAATATTCATTGTTTTCCTAACGTTTCACATCTTACTTGTTGAGAAGTCAGTTAATGAATGATTTACTTTAAATCTTTCCACTTTTAGAAAATTCAAGGAAACTTTCTTTGGATTCTTTGTAGAAATGTTGTATTGTCATTTGTTGTCGCATTTTATTACACTTTTTATAGGGGTGTAACAATTCACCGTGAGTCGGTTGAAAATCGATTCAAATATGTGATGATTCAAACCGGTTGAAACCAAAGACTGTAAAATATATGGACTTATATTCGTGACATCACCAATAGGTTTCTGAAGAACGCAAAAGAAGCTACAAGTAGGCGTGGCCAACGTCACCATTTTATTCTCGAGTCATTGCACCGACCAGGGCATAAACTAAGGCAAAGAGGTGAAGCGTGAGCGGAGCTAGAGACGCCTGCTAGCATTTTGCTTAGATGGGCTTTTCTTTGTGAGAAATGCTTAATACTTCATTACCTGCAACTCGTTTGTGTTCTGACCACATGTGCTTGGTTGTACACTATATCAATAAAGTGTTTAGACTTTTAAAAACACTGTTCTAATACATTGAGCCACTAAACATTGTTCTTATGACGTTTTTCTACAGGGAGAAAACACTTCAAAACACTTAAAATATAGTCTGTGTAAGTAAATGCACGGCTATTTATGAAATCCAGGCATACCACTGTATGACAACGCTTTAGATGACTGTTCTAGAGCCTAGCTAATCAATCTGTCAGATTCTGGAGTGCATTACAGTTCTAAAGAAAAATATAAATGATAAAGTATCTTAAATAAACAAAATACATTTATAGATATCATATAATTTCACTCACCTTGGAAATGGAGGCTACATGAACATAATAAAGTGCACACAGCATGCCATGTCATCTGATAATTGTAAGAAATAATTCCAAAAAGCAACTGACTGTGGTAAGCCACATAAAACAATACAAAAATACGATGTATATGCCAAGTTCAGCGGCTCATCTGCCAGAATCAGCTGAGGTGAAGTGATGGCGACCAGGGAGACCTAGCTGTCACTCAAGTGGCCACACCCTTAGTTATGCAGACTTAATAAAGCTTAATATAAATGAAACGGATAGGTTATAAAAAAAAATAATATTGAAGGGTAATATTAGCTATATGAACCAAAGTCGTTCTTTGAACCAGGCTGTAAACAGCTTTTTTCTGCTGTAAAATTAGCCATTTTAACAGTGGGCTCAATAGAAATCTGCTCTATTATGGAGCCAGGACTAGTGGAAGGTCGCATTACCTGCACATTGGCGAGCAAGAGGTGGGGCGGCAGAGTAAAATGACAGCGGTGAAGTCGAAGTGCGCCAGATAAAGCTAACTGTGTGCAAATACTGCAAAAAGACGTTTACTTACACTAACAGAACGACGAATATGATGCACATAAATCATCAGCACAGTGAAAAACTGCTGTCACAGATATTTATGCGCAAAAAAACTATTAATAAGCCAAACCACGCGGACTGGATGATTTGCAGCTCCACTTGCTCCGACGAGTCCTAACGAAGATCACATGGTGCATCAGTGTCTTCATAGCGAAAGTGTAAAGATGTCTTTTAGACTGAAAGAGAAAGTTGTTCTGTTACAGAAACAGGTATTAGATTGTTTTACCCTCTCCTTTTCAAATTAGTTTATGCATATTTTTAATAATTTGCTTATTACTATTGAATCTTCACAAATGTTCAAGATTATCTCTTCTTAAGTGTATCCCACTGATAGTTATACTAATTAATTATACAAGTAATATTAATTATTCACCTGCATAATCATGTTCAACTCCTGTCTTTATACTACTGCATAATTAGTACATTTATAATAAGTTTTTTATGCTAGAGGTCAGTCACCAGGGCCTATTGACCACCTCTGTACATGCTGCTCTCTGGTTTAGGAAAGGCTTACCTCTTTACACCAGCCATCTCAGTCCCCATTGAACGAGTTTTTTCATCAACAAAGGACATTGTAAATGTGCAAAGATCTCATTTAATGCCAGAAAACATAGATATGCTTATATTTCTTATTTAAAATATGTCAAATCCCAGCACAGTCACAGTTTTAGTTTGTTTATATTAATGAGTCTTCTTTAGTTTAGTTTTTTTGGGGGGATTTTGTTCTTAAAATGGCAATTTAGTTATGGCAGAAAATATATTATATTTTGCAAAAAAAATGTGCAGCATTTAAGAAAAAAAAATGAAAGGGCTCTTCACCTTAAATTTGTTTCAAATCATTTTGATGAAAATCGTGACTGAATCGTGAATCGTGAGATTAGTATCGTGAATCGTATCGAAACGTGAGTCAGGTGAATCGTTACATCCCTACTTTCTTCTCAACAAGCTTCACTAAAAAATATTTTTACTTTAATAATACATATTATTTTTAGTAATAATCCATGGATTATTAAGTGTGTAATAATTTGTTTTGCCTGTATTTGTTTTTCGGACACTTACAAAAGCCAACAGCTGCTTTTTATTTTATATCTTTTACTTTACCGTATTATGAATGTGCAGCTCTGCACAAGAAGTTTGACCAGAGGAGAAATGGTGATGGCCAACTGAGCCTGGTTTCTCTCTAGGTTTTTTTTCTCCTTTACTTTTGTCAATTGGTGAAGTTTTGTTCCTCACCACTGGCTTGCTTGGTTTTAGGACTTGTGGAGCTGCGCATTGATGGATTTGCTCTTCAGTGTTTGGACTTTTAGCAGTGAAAATTAAACCACACTGAACTGAACTAAACTGAACTTCAACTCTGAAAACTGGACTGACACAGTTTCAATTTACTAGACAGTTTACAATTATAAAAGCGCTATAGAAATAAAGATGAATAGAATTGAATAGAGTATGTGCAGAAGTATGCGGAAGGACTTTTAACTTTGCAGTAACCTGGGTCAAGCACTTCTGGCGAACTGTGTGGCATTACAAAATCGGCGCGTTTAAGGTCTGTTTTATTTAAAAATCAACAATCTTCACTGCCTGATTGATATATATTATAAAGTGGGTCTCAGAATGTACAAGAAGCGCTGCATTAAATGAAATTTTTTCATGCCATGTCTTTAAAATATGAACATTTATTTTACCCCAGTATATTCAATAGAGTTTCTGCGCTAGCCTGCTTATCATGGCGGGTGCGTGCGTGCGTGTAAACAGCATTTCATCTCTTTAACGCTTGAACAACTGAATGAAGGCTTAAGTTTATTTAACTGATTATATTTTAATTATCTTACAAAAATAATGCTGTTAAAATGAACCGTATAAAATTGAAACATTACCCATTCAACGGAAGTTTATCAGTATGGAAAGAAACACTAGCTGTGCATATAGCCAATAGCACTCTAAAACAGCAATAATTTGAGAAATTGGTGATCATTCATTTACAAACTCAAGAGAACGTCTTAATTTGCCAAAAAAAAATCACTTCAAATCACTCCAGACACCCAAAGAACATCAAAATGCAAACAAAAATATCATTATAATCCTGCAATATTATAACATAAAGGAATCAAAAAACAAAAACAGCCCTCAATAATTGTGCTGACAAATCAACATTGTTGCTCTATTTCCCAAACAGCAGTGACCTTTTTATTTTCTTTTTGGAGTAATTAGCATTTTTAATTTGAGATTAATTGAGGCTGATTTTGCCAGAACGGCGTGGAGTGTATCTCGCTTTCTGTGTGATCAGTGTGTGTGTAGTTCCTGTATCTTTGTGTGCTGTCGACTTGTACATTACGCCTGAGCAGAGAAGAGCCCAGAGCCATTAATGTTAATGTGTGTGTGCATCTTGCCTCGGTCCCGCTGAGACTCTATATATAGAGCTGTAATGATAGCCAGCTTCAGGAGATAAGAACAGAGAATTAATAAGGTACGTTAGAGGATCCTCGCGACGCCTCAAGACAGTGGCGGATCTGCTGAGGAACATCCACAGAGCAGCAGACGTGTTGAGCTTTTGTTAATGCTGCGTTGTGGAAAACGTTAAGTATGTGCTCTTCTTCGGTGTGCAGAAAAAAGCAGGGTGATAAAGATAGAAAGAGAATAAATATGACACATGCTGTTATGGGTGGGAAATAGTTTAACTGCATGATAGCATGGGAGCGTAGCTTTTTTAACATATATTTTTAAGAGTGCTGTTTTTTTTTGCAGCCCCGAGTCTTGCAGGTGTTATCAAGTGGAGGGATGTTTTTTGGACATCAGTGTTTATACGTTTAAATTTTGGCTTGATTTGGGGTAGAAGACAAAATTACAACTAATATCCTAACCAGCGTATTTAAAACTTTTAAAAATACAAGCATTATGTTTAAATGGTTAAAATCCTTAAACAATGAATGCATTTTGATGCTGGCAAAGAAACCTATGTCAGTGAAAGTGTGAATAATATTCAAATGTGACACTTTTAAGATTTTATTTTTGAGACATTTTTATCCCTATAGACTGTGTGTGGAACTTAAAAAATGATTTAAGAAACAATGCAATTCAAAAGTTAAGAAAAAAATATTTTTCTCCTTTAACATTAAAACATCTAACGTTATTATAACATCTAACTAACTTTACTCATTTAAAAATGAAAAAAAAAAAACAGCATTTATTTAAATCGAATGATTGAAAAATCCTTTGACTCTGTTTTTTTTCTCAGCTTCTGCAGGTGTTCATTATGGATGCATTCCCATGCATACTGAATGACTGACCTGTATGTTTTTTGACCTCTGAGGTCCTCTAGCACATTTGTCTAGTGCACATTTTCAGAAGTCTGTCTCTTTTGTCCACCTTTGACCAATTTTCACATTTTTCTTAGAAGAGGGGGTGAGCGCATTATGGACTACGTCCAATCTTTCGATCAAATTTAGCTAAAAAACTTCTGATAAATCTAATTAAGCTGTTGTGCCAAAATGCAAACACATCTTTATTTGTCATCTCACTGAACAGACGGTCTGGTCAGTAGAGTGTGATTCTGTAGTTGAACATGCTTACTTGTAAAGGCAATACTTATTTGCGCTGTTTACAGTCAGCGTTAGGATAAAATCTCCACAAAGACTCAATTCTCAGATACACTGTTGCAGCAGAACTGCAGCCTTATGCTCGGGTAAAACTGGGACGTGGGCCACTAGTTAGACATATGGAGGCAAACTTAACGCCAGCTGCTTTGCTGTACATCGCTGTGTGCGGGTACAGAACAACTTTCATGTGTGAAGTACACTCGGGTTATGACACTCCAGCGTTGCCCTGGGCAAGGTCCCAGTCTGGAGAACGAGTCTGCAATCTGTTAAACTTTAGTGTATTTATCATCTTTTAAAAATATATATTTAGCAGGAGTAATAGAGTGTAACAGTCGGTTCTGGAAGCAAAACGTATTCATATTCTCCATAGGGGAATATGTGTTTAATGACAACTTGGAAAAACTCAAAACAGGCCTATTGTGTGCTATGATTATTGCATCCAAAAAAGATGATGCATCCCCATGGTTCTCATTATTTCATATTACTTAAAAAATACATTTGAATAAAATCAATAGTTAAAAATGCTAAATTCATGCCTTATCTTAATTACCATAATTTACCACATATTGAACACAAACATCAGAGCTGTTCACTGTAACGTGAGTCTGAGACAGTATTAGAATCCATATGCAGTTTATTAATGGGATTAGACAGAGACATCAACGGGTAAACAAACAGAGTCGGCAACATGTAAGCAGTCCAAACCAAGCAACAAACACAGGGGCAACTCCAGGAGTTGTAGTAGTAATACAGGCAGAGGATCAGTGCAACAATAATCAGTCCAAAACAGCTCAGGTTTAAGGATGGCTGATGTGAAACTGACGTTTCGACACAGTGTCGAGATCCTGAAGTGCTAGTGTTTCGAAACACTGTACCGAAGCATGATCCGAAACACCTGGTCACGTGACTAAAGCGATTAAAAGCATTAATCAATTCAGAAACGTTTCGAGACCTGAAGAATCTGCATTTGACTGAAAGGGTCAGAAACAAGCTTCTGTCTCGTATGGCCTAGTGGACCGTGTATGTGTGTATTGTTTCAAGCTTCAAATGACTTTTGGGTTCGAATCCCGACTTGTACAAATACTCCAATATCATGATTTAATGTATTTTAATCATGTTACTGTTTATGGTGTAGTCCAGATAGGATACAGCTGCAGATACGTCATCAATTTAGCATCATTTTTGTAACTAAAACAATAATTAATATTTTTACAGTACTGTGATGGTTGGGTTTAGGGTTGGGGTAGACGTTAATAAAATACATTAATAGGAAATTTAATGAATAATATAAATAATTCTTGTTAACTTCTGTCCACAACTGTATCTGATCTAGCAACAGCCCTGTTTTATGACCAAAACAAGCCATATTTATTCACAAAGTGTTTATTCGGATGTCAGATCAATGTTGAAACAAAACGATACACGAACAAAGCATCTCAAACTGATATTAAAACATTTCAAAATAGCTGTATCAGCCTGGATTCGAACCAACAATCCCTGCATGGTATTCAGAAACCCTGACCACTCCACTATATCACTTGAGGGTACAATCAAAATAAAGTGGGGTTTAATACCTAAATTTGCTCAACTGTTCTTTGCTGAATTTGTTCCAGTGCAATACATAAAAAATGACCACTAGGCGTCATTGTAGAGTGGGCTTTCGAAACGTTTCGAAGCTTCGACACATTTGCTTCAACTGTTTCAGCGTTTCATGAAGCCTTGCTTTGCCCACCACTAATCAAGATACACAGGGGAAAATCCAGAAGACTTGGTGCGAAAGCAGGCAAAAGTTCAAGGAAACAATAAGCAGTCCAAAACAGAGCAAGAGGGCAAAGAAAGATAACGTACTTTATCAAGGCAGGTAGGGTCATACACAGGCAGGCAATCATGAAAGTCTCTTGGAAAAACACTTGGTAAGGCAGGTATACTGGCAATACTTTGCAAGGAAGCATGGCCTGAGCTCTTGCTGAAATACAGCACAAACAGGAAGTGACTGCAGAGGGAGCGGAGCTGAGTCAGTAGTCGGGCGAGGGCTCCCTCTGCTGGTGTGGCGTTACATTCACGTTCTTCTTACACTCGGAATTATAAAAAATTTGTTAACACTATAGGTTCTATAATGTTAGTATTTACTAACACAAACAAATAATGAACAATACATTAATTATAATATATGTATTAAAAATACATTAAGAGTATTTTTCCATCCTATGCATTAATGAAAATGGTTTAAAGCACATGACCCTTATTTTGAAAAATCTGCAGCGGCTTCCTGTCAGGATCCACACTCCATACCAATTGGTGGCGGAAATACACCATTTTGTTGTTTGCCAACCGCCTTTAAAAATTGAAGAAGAAGAAGAAGAAGAAGAAGAAGAAGAAGAAGAAGAAGGCTTCCTGTCAGTTTTCGAATAGATTTTAAAATCCTCATGCTTGAGTACAAGGCCTTGAATGGTCTAGCGCCACACTATTTATCCAAGCTTTTCGCTTTTAATCGACTCCTATACACTCCTAGACATGCTTTACGCTCATCTGATGCTGGTCCTTTAACTACTCAGTTAACACAACTTAAATCTATGGGAGACCGGGCACCTAAATTGTGGAACTCTTTACCCTCTGATATTCGCAATGCAGAATTCCTGAATATTTTTAAATCATCTCTTAAAACTTACCTTTTTAGGGTGGCTTTTATTTAAGCTTTTATTTGACTTTTATATGATTTTTAGATCTATTATTATTACTGTTATTATTATTATTATTATTATTATTAATTATTTAATGCGTTTTAAATGATTTTTTATTACTTTTTTGCATTTATCTTTGTGTCTTTTACTGCTGCACATTTTATGTCTTTAAAGTGTTTTGAGATGCTACTTTTTAAAGGCAATAAATAAAAATAAAGTTTATTATTATTATTATTATTATTATTATTATTATTAATACTAATAATAATATTAGTAATGCATTAGTAAATATTAAGCTGTGAATAATAAATGCTGTACAAATGTAGTTAATTCATGTTAGTACAGTAACATTTTCTTATATTGTAAGGTAAATCTACAGTGGTCAGTTTCTCTCATATTAGAATTAGAATCTCATAATTAATAATGAATGCACTTTCAAAAAACAAACAAACCAATCAGAGAGTTGCAGTAAGCAAACCCCATCAAAAAGATGCCTTAAGCCCGCTCTTTTTTTTATGAAAAACCCAGTAAGACATAACGGCATACTTAAATATTTGTATATTTTACAATAATCATAAAATATATTATTTCTATCGATGTGATCAGTCATTTATTTGAATAGTTTTGTATTGTTTTTAATTGTCGTTTGCAATGCCTCATGGGATTGTAGTCTTTTTTCAGACTGAAGACATTAATAAGTACACTGTCCTGTGCATTTGTCCTGTCTTTTTCAAATGTATTTTTACTTTTAACAAGTGTTTGTAATGCTGCGATTCACTATGTACATGGTTTGATTTGATTAATAAGGTAAAAAACAACATCAACTGCATTACAATCATTTCTGTTAGCACAGAGTGTGTTTAAATGTCTGTTTAATTCAATAAAAAAGTGTTAAGCGGCACCCTGCTGATTTGTCCCTCTAGGGCTTTGTTTTTATTGTCGCTGACTGTTTAAGAAGCACAGCTTTGTCCGGCGTCAGTATTAACATTCAAAAGATGAGGTCAAGAGGTTAAGAAGTGCAAGAATTTGACTAGATATCTCCTGCTAAAATGTGCACCCGTAGACATGCTACAGCGACAGGGAGATAAGTCTGACTAATGGCAACTCAGACGGTTTCAATGCATTCTCTTGTTGCAAGGACCCAAACTAGATTGCCCTCTCTAGAGGTCATGATTCCTTTTATATTCTCTTAGGACACAGATCATGTGACATATCCCCTTAGGGGCTGGACAGAAAAAGTAGCGCAGATTGTACCAGCATCTGCTTTTTGCACATTTTCAAGCATTAGGATAAATGAACTCTGCTGTGCTGTTTGATTGTGAAATGAATGAATGATTTGAAATACAGGGCTGTTAAATGCTCAATTCCAATTGGGTAATGGATATTCTAAGGTGTGGAGTTGTTGGAACAGTGCTCAGCATATATGAGGACAGACCCCACACAGCTCTCATTAAAATTCATATTTTCTATAGGCTACTTTACAATATTATATTTGTGCATATACATTAGTTTAGTCAGTACTGAAGCCAAATCTGGAGCATATCTAACAAAATAACTTTTAATAATCGTTCAAAAATTAAGAGCCCAAATTTGCTAGGAAAAAATATTAAATGCATTTTCAAAAATAGCAAAAATCAAGAGAAACAAAACATATATACAATTTTGTTGAAAATATTGAAATGTTGTAATTTTTTGCTATATTTTTCATGAATTTAAATGTATTATATTCATTCATTTTCTTTTCGGCTTAGTCCCTTTATTAATCCGGGGTCACCACAGCGGAATGAACCGCCAACTTGTCCAGCACATGTTTTACACAGCGGATGCTCTTCCAGCTCTTGGAAACATCCATACACACCATACACTACAGACAATTTAGCCTACCCAATTCACCTGTAACACATGTCTTTGGACTGGGGGAAAACTGGAGCACCCAGAGGAAACCCACGAGAACATGCAAACTCCACACAGAAACACCAACTGACCCAGCCGAGGCTCGAACCAGCGACCTTCTCGCTGTGAGACGACAGCACTACCAACTGGGTCACCATTTATTATATTCCCATTTCTAAAGAAGTTCTGTGACTAAAATATTATTATAATAAATATATATCTGTTTAATAAATCTGTTTTGTTCAAACTTACCAACATTTATTAACCATATTCACTGAGAAATGGATAAAAATATTCATTTTCAAAATAGGGTGTACTCATTTATGCTGAGCACTGTACAGCTAAAGTAATTCCAGGCAGGTCTTGACTGCAGTTCCATATCATTACGTTGAATAAGTTCAGTTAATTCGAAGCCTATAGAAGGCAAAAATGAAATCTAAACAGAATAAAAGGCTTGGGCTGTTTTTGCTAAATAAATTCTGCTTTCGGAGGTAGCGTTCATGGCTTAAAGGCATCAAGGCATGTCCAAATCCAAACTCTGCTTCAGTTCCATTTAAGTTCTTCATGAACATTCTTTAGACCAGTTAGGACGCATGTCCACCGAAGAGCTAAAATGTCAACTTTTTAAAAAATTCTCAGCTGTAAGTGTTTCTCTGTCTGAGCTTTTAAAAAAATGCTGAGCATTACGTTTTTGCAAACTTATCACCTCGCTCTGCTGCTGGCACTTAAAAACCATGGTGCTTCCACCAACAACAACAGAGAAAAAAATGTTTGGGGGAAAATTGCTTCAGTGAACCCTTAGAGTTCATTCATTCATTCATTCATTTTTTTTCCGGCTTAATCCCTTAATTAATCAGGGCTCGCCACAGCGGAATGAACCGCCAACTTATCCAGCATATGTTTTACGCAGGGGATGCCCTTTTTAGCCACAACCCAACACTGGGAAACACCCATACACACTCCTTCACACACATACACAATGGTCAATTTAGCTTATTTATATTATGTAATATTTATTCTAAATCTGATCCTTTGCTTTTGCATTTGAAGGAGCGGTCCGTCTTTGATGATGTCAGCTTAATGGCGTCAGCCACAACCTTAAGCACACCTCTCTTACCAGTAATTTGCTATAATGAAATGATATGCAAAAAGAAAGCCCTCTATTTCAGTTGAATGTACAATAAAATACTGAAATAAAAGTCTCAGGTACGTCCGGTTCATGCATACTCTAAACTAAAAAAACAATACCTCTTGGGTTTAATTTAGCATGTTAATGTATGTTTTTGATCTACATTTTTCTCCTTTGATGACATTTCTAGCAGGAAGTTAGTACTGTATTGACAGAATAATCCCATGGCTATCACAAAAACACTCTCTATTTTGTTTTACATTATTAAAACGTTACTTTGTCTCCAGAAATCAATTTTATGACGTGCCTTCATGCACAAATGCTGCCTCTAGAGTCAGGGGAGCTAGGCAACAAGTCAGCTACCAAAGCTATTGCGCACCGTTTTTGAATGCGATGTGTAAGAAACTAGCCCTATTTACAATAGCGGGTTAAGGATAAAAACCTGACAAATGTCTTGAACACTTGAAAAGTTTTTAGGTCTGGTAACTGTAAGTGGAAAAATTAATTCCAATCCATTGAATTATCTGCTAATCAATAGAGTCTGTTTGTTGCAAATACCACGGTTTTGTACCTTTGATCTACAGTTCATCGACTTCAAATCCAGAAATGAGCAGCGGCTGTTTTGGGGCAAATTTGGGATAAACGAACTGCTATACTGTGTGGTTATGAGGCGGTTGAGTCTGAGAGTTGCTCTTGAGTCTATAGCTGCTCAGGCTGAGAGGTCTCACCTGCTTCCAGCCTGTAGACCATCTGTTTGGAGTTATTCTGAACAATACGGGCTCGTGAGAGTTGAGAATGAGGGCTGTAGTTAAGCGGATGCTGGCAGCCACAAACTGTCTCAAGCAGCTCTTGATTGGAATGATTGAGGGCCGATGGTCTCTTTTTTTAACCTCAGTGTAAATCTGAAACTACCAGAATTCGGTAACTACTAGGATACCCAAGCGGTCATATAAGACTGTATTGCATTTCATTTTTGTTAGGTCATATTTATATTCAAAGCATTTATTGAGATTTTAGAATTAATCTTTGAATGTCTATCATCATATATTCTGAAGTCATACGCTTTTTGTTTATGATTTATTAGACCACTCCAAAAGGTGTGTAACTTTGTCTGGCAAGCTGGAGAGCATAGATTTTTCCACCACAGTGAAAATGTTGTTTTTGAAAGTTTGAAAGACTATATGTGAAGTAAAGTTATGGTTGTGCATGTGCAGAATGCTGCTAGGCAATAGAGGCATTCATTTTCAAAGACAAGAAAAACAGAGAACGCTAATATACACACAGCTAATTTGATCATTATGGCTATTAAGTTAATAAAAAATGAAAACTATTTTGTCTTTTTAATAAAACATCAATGCTAGAATTAAATATACAAACATTTAGGAAAGAGTTATTCATCCATTCATTTTCTTTTTGGCTTAGTCCCTTTATTAATCAGTGGTCCTACATCAGAATGAACCACCAACTTATCCAGCATGTTTTACGCAGCGGATGTCCTTCCAGCTGCAATCCATCACTGGGAAACATCCATACACACTCATTCACACACATACAGTACACTATGAACAATTTAGCTCACCTAATTCAACTATAAAAATAGTTAGTAAAATATCTAGTAAAATATTATTTACTGTCATCATGGCAAAGATAAAATAAATCAGTTATTAGAAATGAGTTATTAAAACTATTATATTTAGAAATGTTTTGAAAAAATCTTCTCTCTGTTAAACAGATTTTGGGGCAAAAAATAAACAGGGGGGATAATATTTCAGGGGAGTTAATAATTCTGACTTCAACTGTATAAATGTCAAAAAATGTAGTAAACCATTTCTGCGTATAATTTATTGTCTTCACATGATTATACATTTCAATTGTTCATTGTTTAATTGTTAATTGTTCAAGTTGTGTAATGGCAAAGACTACTATTCATCAAAGCCAAAGACTACTCTTCTTCTTAAAACAAAACTTGTTGTCTGGAAGCAGAGGATTATTGATGCAGTCTGTAAAATGAACAGTGAAAAGTATGGATTCCCCCCAAACAGTCAAAGAACTACTCTGTGTGATCAGTGAAATATATCTGCCTTCAGGAAATCCCCACACCATCTAGTTTTACTGACATCAGGAAACTCTCAACGTCTTCACCTCTCAGCACCGCTGCGCAGGACACCTGCAGGAGTTTATGAGAGCAGCTCTTTAAATCTATACATGCCTCTTGAGGGCACATTAACCACATTCCACTGAGCTTTGTGTTGTGCTTTTTCACATTGTTTACAGGTTTGCATATGCAACCTGTGCAGTGTATGTTCTGGTTTTAATATCTGTATTTAGTGTATTTTCATTTATGTTGAGGTCTCCAATACACTCAAAGTGAAGCTCTTTGCTTAGGGTTACCCAATCAGTGGTATACTGCTATTGAACATCTCAACATCATCCACACTGTTTGGCCAATCAGAAGACACACATGGGGTCAGCTGGCCAATGAGAGTTGTCTGGACCTTTTAAAAGGAGGAGCTTTGATTGTAGTGTTGTTGGGTGAAAAGTATTGTGGATGAAAAGGGTCATTGACACTGCTGATGTGTTTGGCTAATCACCGAGCACTAGGCCATCTGGCCAATCAGAGGATTTTTTGAAACGAGGAGCTCTGATCACACACATTCAGTCAGCTGGCCAATCAGAACTTTCTTGGCTTTTCAGAAGGAGGGACTTTGTGTTGTGGTGTTGCCGCTTAAAAACTGAACCTCATGTTTATGATAAGGGGCATCAATATACTCTTGAGGTGTTTGGCCTATCACAATGCACTGGATCAGCTAGCCAGAGTGCGCTGGGCTTTTCAGATTTGAAATTTGGTATTTCGTAATGACAAATATAAAACACACTTGAAATGTTTGACCAAGCACAACACACTGGATCAACTAGCCAATCAGAGCACTCTAGGCTATTAAAAAGGAGGTCTTGACACATGCATGCTTGAGGTGTTTGGCCAATTACTATGCAATTGACTGGCCATCTGGGCAATAAGAGCACTCTTACTCTTCTTCAGGAGTGACTTTAATTAGAACACAATAGCGATTCAAACAGATATAGGTGTTACAATAATGTACAAAAAATAAATAAATAAATAAATAAAAAAAATATTAAAATATTATGAACAAAATACTGTATATGTTGGATCATTTATAGAAAAAAAAAAACCCTAAAGCCCAGGTTGCGAAAGTCACTCTGTCAGAAAATGTGATTTTGTTTTGGCTAAATCTTAACTTGTTATGGGAACAAATGTACCAGACTACACGTTCCTTCATGATCAGTCATCCCGTGACGTCTACGATGAGCGTTATTTCCAAAAGCAGTGTATTCGCAGCACTACACATGTTCCCAGATTACCTCAGAAGAACAAATTCTGTTGGAAAGCTGAGAGAACTCAAAAACTTGTTGTGAGAATAGAAATCTCTCAAATAAAATTGCTTAAAACACCTTAATATTTTAGAGAAAATAGTTAAAGTTTGCATAACTAATGATTGATCATATCCACCTGAGACCTACCCATAAGTAAATATGCAGCCTATTTTTTGATTAACAGCAGAACCCGCTGAGATAACTGAGAAATTACATGCTCCTATTGCACAGTCATCCATAATTTGGAACTTGTCGTGAAGAACAAGAAAAAAATGGTGTGATGATGTTGTGAGGCGGGTTGGCATGGTATCAGTTGTCGTGAACTATGCCATATTACACAAGAAGAAACAATTAAATATTGCGTCACGGCGCCCATTTATAGTTTACGAATCCCCACGACACCCTATGTCAAGGAAATCGTGCTGAAATCTTGCCAAAATTGTGTGATCTGACCGGGGCTTAAAACAATGTCATTTTAAAATGGCCTCTTTAAAATATCCTAAAGTGTTTCCTTACAGGGCGTTACGGTGGCGCAGTGGGTAGCATGATCGCCTCACAGCAAGAAGGTTGCTAGTTTGAGCCCCAGCTGGGTCAGTTGGGATTTCTGTGTGGAGTTTGCATGTTCTTTCCGTGTTCGCGTGGGTTTCCTCCATGTGCTCCGGTTTCCTCCGCAGTCTAAAGATATGCGGTATAGGTGAATTCAATAAACTAAATTGCCCATAGTGTGTGTGAAAGGGTGTGTATGGGTGTTTCCCAGTGATGGGTTGCAGCTAGAAGGGCATCCGCTGCGTAAAACATATGCTGGATAAGTTGGCGGTTCATTCCACTGTGGTGACCCCAGATTAATAAAGAGACTAAGCCGAAAAGACAATGAATGAATGTTTCCTCACAATCATAGAGCAGTCTTGCAGATTTCCTCAACACATCCATGTTCTTTCTGACATGAGAGTGATCTGTGCAACCTGTATCCTGATTACAGTCGGTGTAACAGTTGATTGGTTTGTGTGCATCTGCAGTTGTGTTGTTGACATCTGTTATGACATTCAGCCATCATTCAGCTCCAGTCTCTCAGGTCTCCATTCCAGCCTCTCACCGCTTCAAAAGGTGCTTAATCATTTTAATATGAAAGCTGTTAAGTGCCTCCAACAGTCACTTTGATGAAACGGAGAACATTTAAAGAGGCTTCCACCCCAGCCAGCTTTTCATTCATTCTTTTCGTCATCCTTTCATGATTTTTCATCCCTTGCTTGTCCCAGATCCTTTACACTGGTTCCCATTTGCCATCCATTATCTCTCTTCCCTTTGTTATTGGCCTGGTGTTCAGTTTCTGAGTCTTAAGCGCTGCATGTGAGTTCCTACCCGATTGCAGTTCATCTGCTTGCTATCTTTCTAAGATCTGCGTGTGTGTTTATTCAAGCTGTCTATCTCTGCATCTAAGAAGTTTCATGAATTATTTAAAAAGTCAACACCTCATTTGGATCTAACGGAGCTTGCTAAATACAATGATCATCACATAAACCGTGGCACTACTGCATTGCTTAATTGCGCATTGTTTCATTAAAGCAAACATTATGGATTAAATATGCTTAACGTACTTCAATGATATAGTTATTACGTGTATATTCATAGTAATGGCTCCAGATTAAATCATGCCATTTAATTACAAAAATAATTTACAAACAAATGACTTAACATATTTGTTGGCTGAATGGATATAAATTAAATACATATTTTAATATATATCTACTTATTTTATAGCCACTACCTTGTATTTTTTGTTCTTTAATTTTATTATAAAAAATATTTTCGTTATTATTATTATTATTATTATTATTATTATGAAAGAATAAATAAAACACACATAAAATTAATTAAAACAAATAATTAAATAAACAAATAAATAAAATTAAACATGCATGCATACATAAATATTATTATTATTATTATTATTATTATTATTATTATTATTATTATTATTATTATTATGAATAAATAAATAATTAAATAAATAAATAAAACACATACAATTCATTAAAACAAATTAAAGAACTAAAAGTATATACACGCATGCATGCATAAACGTTGTTGTTGTTATTATTGTTGGTATATTATTTTTATCATTATTATTGATGTTGTTGTTGGTTAGGATAATATTTATTTATTTATTTTAAAAGAATGACAATGACCATTGACCAGTGTGCTTAAAAAAATTAAGTTATGCAATCGTTCGAGTATCCCATAAGCCTTATAAAAAGGCTTAAATAAATAAGGTCTTTATGCTGAACTAGTTAGATGCTAAGTGAAGAAGCTTGTCTTATGGATGGTGGCAAGACATTCTAAAGCCTGGGGACAGCAGCACAAAAAGCCCTGTCTCCATACATTAAAAGCCTCGACTTGGGAGTAAACAATAGATCTTGGCTGGAAGGCCGAAGGGATCTAGAGGGCTGATGGTCAGTCAGAGCCTACAAAGAAGTAGCAGCCAAATCATTTCAAGAAAAAAATAAATAAAGAAAAGGACTGGAAATCTAAAATAAAAGTTTTAAAACATAAAATAGGAGTGATTTAGTGACCCAAATAATAATAATTTAATATAATAATAATAATAATAATAATAATAATAATAATAATAATAATAATAATTGTTTGTGTGTGTGTGTGTGTGTGTGTGTGTGTGTGTGCGCATGCGTGCGTGTGTGTGTGTAATAATTATTATTACAAATGTTGAAATGATTTGGCTTTTCCTAAAATTGTTAATGTAAATAAGACTAGTTAATTAAATGTAATAATCTTTGTAAGTAATTATTTGTTGATCAAGAAATGGATATTAAACAGACAGATAGTAAGAACACAGGCTCATTGGGAATATGTGCCTAGGGAACATTTTTGAGAACTGTGAAATATGTGCTAAAGGGTACATATGGCAGCATTTTGTGTTTAGTGCAGTCCCATTGACTGCTTACCTGAAGGCTTTTTCAATAGCCCCTTTCACACAGTGATACCAGTAAATATCTGAAAAATTGCTAAAATTCAAAAAACGCTGTTCACACAGGCAAGGACGTTTCGGAATTTTACCGGAAAAGACCATTCACACATCCACTCCAAAATACTGGTAAATTCTGACATCATTAACCAGAAATGACCTCTAAACGGTCTTGTATTTGTAAACATAGTCAAGCTTGTGTTAATGGTTTCACTTTTCTTTCAAGCTTTAGCATTCATGCAGCTTCTTTGTCCCATAGACATCCTAAGGCATAAGCGTGAACTTCTGCTAAATATTTGACTCTATTACAAATTCTGTGGATAAATAAGTTTTGTGAATAACTTCGCTTAAAACATATGGAGGAACACTTTCGCATGTCAAGATGTACATAATAAGTGTTTGCTGGCGCTCACCAGAGCACTCCTCTACGTGCACTCACATCAAGCATCTGAAGCAGAGCATTTTATCGATAATTATTTACACAGCTGGCTTTAAGAAGGAACATAGAAACGCTATTTGACTAACATCTAGCAGCTAAATGGGTCTGAAAAAAAATTCAAAGGCTTTTTTCGATAATTCGGGCTGATATGAATGCGTCTGAATGTTCTGATTGGCTGGAGTAGACATCTCATGTTAACACGTTTAATTTTCCTTCTACGTTCACACAGCGCATCATTCTGGCAAATTATCCGTAATGTTGCAACATGTATATTCGGAAAATTGCTGGAATGAATTTACCAGTATTTTCAAAAAGGGCCTGTTCACACATGATACCATGAATTACAGGCATGTTTACGGAAAAGTCTGAATGTGTGAAAGGGGTTAATGTGACTTGGAATATGAAGCGGAGTGACTGCGTTTCAAGTCAGGCAAAGCACAGTTCTAGAAACCAGGTAAAATGAACCCCATAAAAAGTGTGAAATTGTGGTAAAAGCATGTGACCACGCTGGATTTTCTCTTCTAGTTTTCTCCAGTAACATATTTCAGATTGTAAAAAATACACAGCAGCCACTAGTGGATATGAGAAAACAAATACTGCAAGCACACAGGGCTAGCTCAGGGTACCGTTTTCTCGGTTCTCAAAAATGTAGCCTTGGGCACGTATCTCCAATGAGGATAGGTTGGATCGTAACGTGAATTATCTAAAACAAGCAGCTTAGCCTTCTCTTTACACAGTTTGCCCTCAATGTGTTTGAATATAAAATTCCAGAAAAGCACTTATCACTTTGACACACTTGCATAAATAACTGACCTTTGAACCAGAGCTTGTAGGTTTTTACCTGCAGCATCTCAAAATGAGCAGTAAAACCAGACAGAACGCACATTAATTTCACGTTATGCAACCTTGCTGCAAGTTCATAAGAGTGGCTCAAAGATTAACGGATATACAGTATGACCTCAATATCGGGTGGCGGAGTTGCGTAAAACAGCATCTTAGAGGGTGAATTCTTTTGTTTTTGTTATTGGAGACCTATTTTTCCCTGCGTCTGCTGTCAGTAGAGTTTGTGCTGATGGATCACCTATAGGTGTGTGATGCTGAGAATAGAGCAGATTTCAGCACATGATGCATCTACTGGCCGATTGCTAAAGGTCATTTTTGTTATTTTATTTATTTATGACTAATCTGGATCATCAGATGCTCCGAAACAGGTACAATATATGTAGTCATGTCTAAAAAACGTAATTTAGAAGATGAATTGCCTGTTGTATTGGTTATTTGTAAGTCTTTTGAAATTGTTGTATGCAATGTATTCTAGAGGAAACATCCTAAAAATATAAATGATTGTGTGTAGTTTTACGTGTGATTTAGAATAATGATGTTTTTTTTTTTTTTTCAAATGCAATATAAATAAAGTAAAATGTTAAATATTTAAAAATCTTTTAATTGTGTGTGTGTGTCAGTAAATTAAATTTGAATGTAATATTTAATTGTTGCTATTAATAATAATAATAATAATAATAATAATAATAATAATAATAATAATAATAATAATAATAATAATAATTCTGTTAATTTGTGTACTTTCAAATGATGTGTAATTATAATAGTGTAAATAAAAAATAATAATAATAAAAAAACGTTTATTCTAAAAATAGTAACCTAGCGCAGCCTTGGGCTGGAGGGTGTCCGATTTCATCTCTGTTATTCGCAGACGATGTTGTTCTCTTGGCTTCATTGAACATGGACCTGCAGCATGCACTGGGGTGCTTTGCTGCCTAGTGTGTCTTGGCTGGGATGAGAATCAGTACCTCCAAGTCCGAGGCCATGGTACTCCTCTGGAAAAAGGTGGTTTGCTATCTCCAGGTTGGAGGAAAGTCCTTACCCCAGGTGGAGGAGTTCAAGTATCTTGGGGTTTTGTTCACAAGTGAGAGAAGGATGGAATGTGAGATTGACAGGCGGATTGGTGCAGCTGCAGCAGTAATGTGGTCCATGTACCGGTCCGTTCTGGTAAAGAAGGAGCTGAGGTGAAAGGCAAAGCTCTTGATTTACCGGTCAATCTACATTCCTACCTCTCTCGCCTATGGTCATGAGCTTTGGGTCATGACCGAAAGGACGAGATCTCAGATACAAGCGGCCAAAATTTATTTATTTCGCAGAGTGGCAGGGCGCACCTTTATAGATAGGGTGAGGAGCTCTGTCACTTGGGCGGAGTGGTGCCGGAGAAAAGTAGAGCTGCTGCTCCTCCACATCGAGAGAAGTCAGCTGAGGTGGCTTGGGCATCTGTTTCGGATACCTCCTTAGATGCCTACCTATGGAGGTGTTCCAGGCATGTCCTACTAGGAGGAGGCCTTGGAGAAGACCCAGGACACGCTAGAGGGACTACGTCACTCGGCTGACCTGGGAGCACCTTAGGATCCCTGTGTCTGGGGAGAAGGAGGTCTTGGGTTCTCTCCTGCCCTCGCGACCCGGCCCCGGAAAAGAGGACAAAAATGAGTGAATGAATGAATGAATGAAAATTTTGCAAAAATATTTAACTTTGAAGTAGACATAATTCTTAATTATTTAGTTGCATTAATTGTGATTTTTATATAATACGATTTCATTATTTTAATACAGTTAACATTTCAAAAAATATTTTATATTAAAGTAAAATAAAAAAATCTTAAATATAATCATTATTAATTATAATGTTATTACATCTGTGTTTTAATGTAATATGATTTAATTAGGTTTCATATAAAATCAAATTAACATGATTTATTATAAAAATATCAATAATATATTTCAAGTTAAGTTTATTTAAAACTATATTATCATGAAAAAGTTATTTAATTTCAAAATTTGTTGTTTAATTCTTCAAATCTTATAGTACCCCTAATAATATTCTTATTAAGTGTCACTTAATGTATGCACACTGGCATATTTCACCTATATTCCAGCTCATTTGAATCAGCCTTCAGACATGAAACTCGACCCCCTGCTTCGAGGAACTTCTGCCACTGTGATTCCACCACGGTAATTAAAATCCTTCATTTCTCACTCTCTCTGTTTTCCCAGACAGAAACTTTAAAAAAAACCCACATCCGGCCCAATCCGAGGTGTCGGTTAATGTGGTTTTTCTGACAAACACAGAAATGCCAGCGAGTGATAACGAGTTGCTGTTTACTTATTTATCTCTCTCTGTGCTGTTACCTTGGTATCTCTCAGCCCCTTCGGCAGTAGCAAGGCTTCGTAGTTTATTTATACCGTGCCTCATTATTTATTAAAAACTCAGTTAGTGGGGCAGGCTTGAGCTGCTGCGTTTCATCCTCCTGTGCCAAGTGGGGCTCCCTCTTGCCCTGCGCTTTGCGCCAACGCAGAAACAAAGACGAGGCCATCGGGGATCGACACGCAGCTCCAGGCTTCAAAGAGCTCGGCTCAAAACACATTACATGCACACCGAGGGGCTCGCAGACCTGCTGCAGCCTTCAGTCTGTGGAAGCATTTTGTTCTTCTTCGCGATGCCTTGAAGACCAAAGAACAAGAGAAAATAAATAAGTGAAAGGCTTGCGCTAGGATGAAACAAAGGCTGGGCTTCTTTTGCATAAAGTAAAGAACATTTTGACACAAGTCTTTGAAACGCTTGATCGTGATTGGTCAGTTGCTCCAACTCATCTCAATTCATTCTGGGAAAAGCGTGAAACTGTATTTATAGTTAAATGTCTTAAGACTGACTCGCACTAAATTGATAGGCCGGCCACTGAAATGGGTCACACTTTATTTTGATGGTCCGTTTGTTGAATTTAAGTTACATTGCATCTACATGCCAACTAATTGTCATTACATTATAAGTAGACTGTTAGGTTGGGGTTAGGGTTAGGGTTAGTGTAGGTTGACATGTACTTGCAAAGTTTCTTATAGTCTGTTAAATGTCTGTTGAAGGAGCATATCAACAGATATTAGGCAGACAGTCTACCAATACTCAAATGGACCATCAAAATAAAGTGTTACCCCAAAATGTCCAAAAAATGTGGTTATAATTATTTAAAAATAAAATGAGATTATTATATGTAGTTGTTATGTAATTTATAATTGAATTCATGAGTAAATACATTTAACTTAATATTTAATTTAATGTATAATTAATTATGAATGTATTATATATATCTTTGCGATGCCTTGGCGACTAAAGAACAAGAGAAAATAAATCAGTGAAAGGCTTGCACTAGGATGAAACAAAGGCGGGGCTTGTTTTGCATAAAGTAAAGAACATTTTGACACAAGTCTTTGAAATGCTTTATCGTGATTGGTCAGTTGCTCCACAGTAACCACAACACTTTGGACTTGCTTTCTCAACTTATTTTGGGAAAAGTGTAAAACTGTATTTACGGTTAAATATCTTAAGGCTGACTCGCATTAAATTGATAAGCCGGCCACCGAAATGTTAGAAAAAATATAAATATATATATTTTTTTAAAAGCGACTATTATATGTAATTGTATGTTATGTAATTTAACTCATGAGTAAATACGTTTAGTTTAATATTTAATTTAATTTATTAATAATTATGAATATATATGTTATTAATTATATCAATTGATTAATATTAATAATTGTTAAATATTATTAATTTTTGTAATATTTTCTTATAATATTTTTATAGTTTAACTTATACTATATAATTTCTCATCATGATGTGTAATTAAATATATAATAGAATCCATACAGAATTGAAGATAATAGATTCTGAAGATAAATTACATATATTTGAAAAAAGGGAAAAGTGTAAAACTGTATTAACGTTTAAATATCTTAAGACTGACTCTAAAGCACTAAATTGATAGGCCGGCCACCGAAATGTTAATTTTTTTTTAAATATAATTATTTTTTTAAAAAGTAACTATTATATGTAATTTTGTGTTATGTAATTTATAATTAAATTTATGAGTAAATACATTTAGTTTAATATTTATTTTAATTTATCATTAATTATGAATATATGTGTTATTAATTATATCAATTGATTAATAATAATAATTGTTAAATAGTATTAATTTTAGTAATATTTTATTATAATATTTTTATAGTTTTAAACTTATACTATATTATTTCACATCATGATGTGTAATTAAATATATTATAGAAGCATTTAGTTGTTCTTCAGCATCTTTTGAAAACCAAAGAACAAGACAAATAAATAAGTGATAGGGTTGTGTTCCTATTTAACTAAGGCTTTGGTTCTTTATACAGACGTTCAACTAAAGCTTTCTGAGATCCTATTTTTTCTCTGTTGGTATAAAATGAAACATCCCAGATGTTTCTCCCAATCATTACTATGAGGCACTCTATACTAGAAAAATGATGGATTGTTGCATCCCGCGTCTATATTTCAATTGTGAATAACCACAACACTCTACATCAAACACATTGCTCCAAAATTTTCCTGATATTTTATAGTCTCGAGCCACCATTAGTGAACCAAAGAGTGCATGAGAAAAAAGCCGGAAATAATATGAGAGACTGTAGAAGTTAAAAGGCCACAGAGAGAAAGCTCTCCTTAAGTCATCTTAAATAAGCATTTTAATACAGATATTTTCATACCAAAATGAATCATCTGACTTTAGGAAATTGATCAGCATGATTCATTTACAGAATACTGAGTAAGTGCTACTTTTTTTTTTTTTTAGAGTTTATATGTCAATCCTAGTTTCCATTTCCCTTTTGAGTGACAAATATAGACTGTACCTGCTGATATAGATGGTTATTTGCTCTCACACAGTCACAGACTGTATCTGCTAGTCTTGTTTTCAAACACAACTTTTCAAGATGCAAGCAATTCATTACAATACATTTTTTTGCCGACTACCTTTTTTTACTCTGGTTTATTACGACCTTTAGTGAGTAATATTGTTAAAGGATTTAAAAATGATCGTTTTAAACACTGTAATGAATTCCTCTCACTAGCCACTTTTTGCACCTTAGTAACAAGTTGGAGCATCTAGAGTAACTTACCCTTACTCTTAGGGCTGTAGATATTGATTATTTTAGTAATTGAGTACCAAAAATCCCATCAATTAATGGAGTAATCGGATAAAATGCAGTTTTACTTTATGAAAAAATATATATTAAAAATACAAGATAACATAAGACATGATTTTAAAAATAAAAATCAACTTGTCATTTTTTTGTTGTTGAAATTGACAACTGAACCCAATTAGTGATTTAAATTTTCACTATAAATAAACAAATAATATATAAAAACTTTTTAAAAATACATTAACTTCTTCAGACCTGAATTAAGGTCCAAGTTTCAGAAAAATGGTACAGAAAAAGTACATTGTCCCTGTTCTTAAAGCTTCCATCAAATGAGACCAATTAAAAATAATAATAATTTCAATGGACATCAGGTCAAAACACAGATTTACTGCAAAAAACAATATATCTACATAAAATTTAAAATAAAATAATACAAATTGTTTATCTTCTAATTGTTTTTTCAGAAAATTACACTTGAACCATATAGCATTTAACTTTAGTTAACTGCACATTTTAAACACCATTATAATGGACAAAAAAATCCAGACTTAATTTTACAATTGATTTTAAACTTGAATTAGTAAATGCAATCATTATTTTCTTCTATACAATCTACAAAATTGGAAAACATTAATAAATGTGAATATAACCATTGGAAATTTTGCTTCTGCTTTGGAGAAAAGTGCTGCCGTGCTTTTCTTCAACATAATGGATATTTCTCAATGTACAACAGACAGAGCTTCACTGTCATTTAATTAGATGACAAAAGTTCAATACAATGGACAGCAGACTTAAAATAAAAAAATAAAAAAAGCACAACCTGACGTGTGATGTCCATAGTAATGGACACAGAGTCTTAAAGGGTTAAAGGGATAGTTTACCAGTAACTGACATTTCTGTCCTTATTTACTTATTAACCGTTTACTTGTACCAAACCTGTTTGACTTTCTTTGTTCTGTTGAACACGAAAGAAGATATCTGATATCTGAACATATTTTGAAGAAAGCTGGAAGCCTGTAGCCATCAACTTCCATGGTATTTGTTTTTCCTAGTATGGAAGCAATGATTACAGGTATTCAGCTTTCTGCAAGATATCTTCTTTAGTGTTTATCAGAATAAAGAAGTGTGAAACCACCTGAAGGTGAGAAAATGTTGAGTAAATTTCTTTTGGCTATCCCTTTAAATGAATATCATTTAGTATAACCTAAACATACAACCTGAAACTGATTAGAAACATTCAAATTAATTCTTTAATTCTTTTTAATATGTTCTTATGTAAAAGATTCACATTTATGCAACCAATAGTTAATAAATTGGTCGGTTTTTTTTTTTGGATCTAGCCGTTCATACATTCCACTCAACGAAATAGGTAAAAGTAAAGTATTCATGATTTGTGCTGATTATTGTATCGAATTTGTATCGGAATCGGTTAGTACTGAAGGCTGCAATGTCGGTATCGTATCAGAAGTTTAAGGGTTGTATCGGAACATCCCTACCTCATAAACCAAAAGGCATTACAAATTTAAATTCTATCTTTGCCAAAAGGTTTCTCTATGGGGGAGGTGTAAGGTAAGTGAAAGAGAATAGAATATACAGATTGTACAGTATAAAAATCATTACATCTATAGAGATTGCCTGTAAGTCACATATTCAGGTATTCACATAAGTGTCAGCATGTTTGAGTGAGAGAGAGATGGAGAGTGAGAGACTATAAAAATAAATAAACTCATGCTTTCGCAAAAGAAGCTAACTTACCAAGCAGGTACAGGACGTCACATGACTTCAGATTGATGCTGTACCACAACGTCATGGGGACGTTGCATTTTGTTTGGAAATGACAATCGTGTTGACGTCAGAACCTAACAGCAGACCGACCTAAGTGTTCAACGTCTAACCTACAATCAACCAAATATCAACATCTAATGATGTTACAGCTTGATGTTGTGTGGATGTTACCAATATGACGTCTATCAGACATTGGATTTTGGTTGCCATACCTGATGAATAAATGTCAGTATGTGACCTCAATATGACATTGTTTTAAGATGTTGGCTCGACGTTGGATTTTGGTTACTTTCCAACACAACCTAAAATCAGCCTAAAATCCAACAGCATAAAATCAGCCAAATATCAAATCATTTGACATTGTTATTGGTTGTCAAGATAACGTTGTGCTTAGACCAGGGGTGCACAAACTTGATCCTGGAGGGCCGGTGTCCTGCAAAGTTTAGTTCCAACCCCAATCAGACACACCTGGGCTAGCTAATCAAGCTCTTACTAGGCTTTCTAGAAATATCTTGCAGGTGTGTTAAGGCAAGTTGGAGCTAAAATCTGCAAGACACCGGTCCTCCAGGACCGAGTTTGGACACCCCTGGCATAGATTCTTGCTAGACATTGAATTTTGGTTACCTGACGTCACAACCTAAATCTAACCTAATATTAATATCTTATGATGTTGTGTGCCTGCTGGGTAGTAACATCATAACCAGTCCCACATTGACTTACAGTCTTAAATAGTCACTACATATAGCTACATATAGCACATACTGTATATACATATAGCCAACTTATACTTTTACAGACCTTCTTTTCAACTAGAAATCATATTCACCTCATCCTCAAGGTGATCAACTGGATTGAGTTCTGGTGACTTTGGTGGCCAGTTCAGTGAACTCACTGTCATGTTCAAGAAAGCATCCCACATACTGTTGAACCTTGTCCAAAAGCCTGAACTGTTGGATAAAAACAGAATGGATCCATGCTTTAATTTTGCTGACCTCAAATTATGCATTAAGCTGCTCTTTCAATCTCAAAAATACAGGTTTAGACTACACACCTCAAAATTCCAATTTCCAAAATTCCCAATTCTTTTTATTTATTACTTGTTCTTCATGGGCAGCATGTTGGCACAGTGGGTAGCACAATCACCTCACAGCAAGAAGGTCGCTGGTTCAAGCTCCCCTGGGTCAGTTGGCATTTCTGTGTGAAGTTTGCTTGTTCTCCCTGTGTTTGCGTGGTTTTCTCAGGGTGCTCCGGTTTTCCCCGGTGCTCCGGGTTCTTCATATTTGCAGTCTTTGTAGCTACAGTGCCCAGGGTGAATGTCTACCCCACCTACAGATGTCTCTTTTTATTTAAAACATTTTATAGGATGCTATACTTTACACTTTTGTGTATATACATTACATTAGTCCGTACCATATAAGATCATGGTGCAAAAATTAGAACACCCCAACGAATATAATGGAAAATATGAAATTACAATTTAATAAAGAAGAAACATCTAAAGAACAATGAAAAATATATAGTTTAGCTGAAATATTGTTGTTTATTTTTTGAGACATCTCATTTGAATTTAAATGTATTATCTTTCTATATTATTTTCAATTTTATGACCACATTTGTATTTTAATGAAAAGAATTGTTTAATAAAACTGTTTTGATTAAATAGCTAAACATATATTGTCTATATTCACTGAGAAATGGGAAAAATATATTTATTTTTAAGTTGAGTTGAGTTGTACTTGATTGTCCTTTTTCAGGGACAGCACATTTGTCTTAGACGCAGTACACATACAAAAAAAGATAACATGTAACATCTAGCAATAACATTTAAAATGCTAATGGACACTGGTATACATGACTTCTTGCATCACTCTGCATCACTTCCCCGATGGCAGTACTTCATTGGAAAAAAACATGATTTGAATCATTTGCTACTACTTGTGCATTTCTAAACACCAACAACTCATTTTCGCTGTGCACATGTTGGTCTGAGTGATCAACATGTCTAGGTTAACTTTGCAGTAAACAACCAACTGGATATACCTTTACTTTGATGCCATATCAGCCCATGTATCATGTCCTATTCACAGAACGGAACCCACACATGTCCCCTTCCCGAGGACACCCTGTGACCAGCGCTTTTCCCAAGAAAAGTACAAAACATTCTCAAAGCGCGCCATGAAAGGCAGGCCTGTGTGTGACGCCTCTCCGGAAAGTCAAAGTCCTGTCAAACAGGAAAAGGGCAGCGGTGTGTCCAGCCCAGTCCCGGGACGACAGACACACACCCGTCTTGTCAACTCTTAAGCCGCGAGAACCTGTAGTTTGAGACAGTGAGAGCCGGATATATCACACACAGGTCTGACATAAACTTTTAGCTAACTCAAATATCTCAATGCCATTACACGTGTTTGACAGATGTTTGAGTGACTTATCAAATTAGATCCTCATACCTGATAAATGCTGAGAGGCGTTAATGCTTAAGTTTAATTAGAAAGTATTATATAACCGAGGCACCATGTGGAAACATATCTCACTTTTTTTTTGCTGATAATTGTTATGCAATCCTCCAATAGCATGGGATTGTGTACTGCACTGTAAAAAAAAAATCATAAAAAAAGGTCAAATGACTGGCAGCAACGGTTACCAAACAAAAAACATAAAATTACAGTAAAATGTCTTTGTTGAAATAAAGTACAAAAATAATAAATGTAAAGATATTTTCATTAAAATGTTTACAAAGAAACACTGCTATTTTACAGTCTTTTCCTAGATTATCACAATCAAATACATTCAATAAAGTTACACAATAAGAGTTTTACAAAGAAACACTTATTTTACAGACTTTTTCTAAATAATTATGATTAAATATGTTCAATAAAGTTACACAATAAGAGTTTTACAAAGAAACGCTGTTATTTTACAAACTTTTCAGTGATTATTATGATCAAACACCATCAATAAAGTGACTGCACTAAAAATTTAAGAGGAAACAATGTTATTTAAAAGGATTTTCCCTAAATCATTATGATTAAACACCTTTAATAAAATGCCAAGACATGCTCATGGTCGTAATTTAATAGTTTTATTTTGGATCAAAAAAGTCTGGAAAAAGACAACATACAAGCTATAACTGATTAAAATTCTCACAACTTTAAAATTACAGTTGTTACATTTTATTTAATAGTATTTAAATTATGTAAAACATGTAGAAGTTTAAGTTATAGGGAATGATTCAGCTCCAAATCTTAAATTAAATGGAACTGTAATGTGAAGGGAACGCTGACAAAGGAGTGTGGATCCAAATGCAGGTTTATTAGACAGATGGTCAGGCAAGCAACGGTCAACGCAGGGGCAAACAGATGCATGCAGGCAATACAAAGTTGTAGTCAATTAACAGGTGAATGGTCAGTCCCAGCAGAAATAGACGTAAACAACAAACAAACAAACAAACAGGCAAGGCAAGGCAAGGAAAATGCATCGTAATGTTCACAGTAACAGTATGACAAGACTCAGACAGCAACTGTGTCTGTGCTGCTTTTAAAGTCAATGCAATCAGTTCATTACGATCCTCTGGCTGTGTATGTGTGTGTGTGTGTGTGCGCGCACAATCAGCGGAATCCGGAACAGGTGCATGTTAGCGGTGCATGGATTTGTAGTCCATATAATGTCAGATTTGTAGTTCTATGGCAATCTGCGTGTTTACTACAGTCTACAAGGATTATATTGCTGGTGGCTGTGACAGGAACATTTAAACTACTACAGTAAATAACAGCACAGCAGTTTCATGAATTCTCAGACTATAGGATTATGGTAAACTTAAGATATACTAAAAACTTTTACAACTACTTGATTTTCACTGTTTCACACCACTATTGATCATAAACATTTTATGTATTGATATGTAAATGTACATTTTCAGGTTTTTTTTTTTTTTTCAAAAAGAACCCAAGTGCAACTAAAAACCAATAATAATGTATTCTGGAACTTTGTTGATTGTATTGGAAGTCTGGAAAATAAGTGTTTCTTTGTAAAACTCTTATTGTGTAACTTTATTGAACGTATTTGATCGTAATAATCTAGGAAAAGTCTGTAAAATAACAATGTTTCTTTGTAAACATTTTAATGAAAATATCTGTAGATTTATTATTTGTGCGCTTTATCTCAACAAAGACATTTTACTGTAATTTTATGATTTTTGTTTGGTAGCCAGTCATTTGACCTTTTTTTAATGATACATTTTTTACAGTGTTTAAATGTAAAAATACAAAAAAGTAAAAAAAAAAGTGTTTAAATATAAGAAATTATTTAAAAGTAAAACTAATAAGGGTTTACCTTAAAATTACAAGAATTAAAAAAACATTGTTAGCATTGTCATAAACCATAATATAGCGAGGTGTACAGGTAATTACAATTTATTACTTTAATTTACATGATTTTAAATGTATTTAAAAAAAAAAACAGGAATAAACACTGTGTAAATAATACGGCAATTTTATTGTATAAAACAGACAAATTGCTGTAATTTGTCATTTAATTATATAATACAGAAAATAACAGTCAAGCTGTTAATCTACAGATATGGTTTGTAATTTGTACGAGTTTTGAATATAATTTAAAATAACAGAAATATTGTATAAATAATACAGTAATTTCTCTGTATTAAAAACACAAATGTCAGTAATTTGTCTTTAATGATAAAGTATCTAAAATAAAAGTCAAACTTTTAATTTAAAGAGATTGTTTGTCACTTTAATGAGTTTTGAATATAATTTGAAATGACAAAAACATTCTGTAAAAAAAATTAGAGATATTTTCTGAAAAATTAGATGTTTTTTTACAATGTGTTGAGAAGCAGCATGGAATGTTAAAAAAAGACTTGTTGTCAGATTGTGTGTTGTGGCTGCATATTTTACTCACTTTGTTTCGGGATAAAATGGCGAAAAAATACATCTTGATACATTCTATAAAAAACAAGTATTCATATTTTAATGCAATTCTGCTTCTGAAGTCAGTTTATGCTGATTTAAGAATTTTTACTATAAGATATAATAGGTTTTAAAGTACGCATTTTATAGTAATCAAACAAATAGTAAGCATTATAGTTCAAAAAACACAACAACACCACAACCAACTAGCACAGTCAAGTCAGATGTATCAAAATAGTCATCGGTAATTCCATTGCATCCAAACAAAGGTCAAATTAGAGAACAGGTACTAGTCAGCAGAGGAGGAAATGAGATGAAGGCCAAACATTTGTCTCATATGTGCTATTGTTCAAGTATAAAAATAATGACTGGATTTGGTCCAGTAAAAATGTGCTGATCTAGTCCATTTTCCTCTGAACGGGAGCTCTTTGGCAGGAAAAGGCTTATTTTGAAACAAGAACATGCGGATAATAGAAGAGTCTGCGATGTGTTGTGCAGGAAGGGATGGCAGTAATTTCTGTGGAGAGCCATAAAGCAGGTGCCTGTACCCTCATCTACAGCGAGACGTTCTGGCGCGGATATTTCGGCTTTGATCATACGAAAAGAGCAGCTTCAAAGAAAGCAGACAGTGTTTAAGGTAGCGTGATCTCCTGTGAAAGACGGGGTTTTGCATGCATTAACTTAAAGCCACATTGTAGAGATAGCAAGCGAGAATTTGTTTTTACAGCACTGTTAATTGTCACATCATTCATACACCTGATATTTGAATGCAGTAATGTTACACTGTATGTCCAGGTGAAGTTTTATTTGCATATGATCATTCTATCTGAATTCTACCATACTGACCTGTAGCTTTGTGGTCACTACTTGTGAATATTAAAGTGAGAGTTGGCACAAAGTGTTTTTGATATGTGCCAGACTATAGCTCTGCCCCTGTATTCAGATCTGCTGACACAAACGCTAGAATAATCCTCTCAAAACTATGAAATAATAGAGGGAATTAGTCATTTTAGTGTATGTACTTTGGACTGAAGCTCTTGGCAGACGGCAGTAAACCTCCCCCACTTCTCGCAGTTTGGATTCTGTGACACGCAGCCACAAGAATCTGCCTGGAATTTTTTAGGACCACTTATTCTTGATATAAAACAGCGGGATGCTTCGCACAAGGTGTCAGATCGCTCGTCTCTTGAAGCTTTGATATTTGACAGTGATCGTCGTCTTTCAGTGGCTTTTGTAGCTGCTGTTGTTACTCAGGAGTCACTCAGATGGGACTTTTTTTTTTGCTGATGTAGTTTTAATGGTAAAAAGGCATACGTTTTAGTTTGTTAATATTAGTTAACTATATCATGCCCCATTTACACCTGGATGTATGTATGTTTTTTTCATTAATCTGTTTATTTTACAGAGGTAGAGTGTAAAATGTATTTAATCAGAGTGATCAGACTTAAAAGATAATAGTAATTAGGAACACAACAATTGTTTTTGGCTGATACTGATTAAACATTTTATAAAAAAAAGGTTTTGCCAATAAGTTTAATTAAATTAATAAATTAAATTAAATTTATTGAGCATTGATTGGATCCATTTCACATTCAGCTCTCCAACAATTTAGAAGATACATAAGTTAAGATAAAAGAAATACAATATCTTCAAAGTGAGTTTTGCTAGTCAGTATTTCATATTTCTTTTATTTGATATTTAACATAAATTTAACACATTTAATAAGTTTAATAAATTGGTCACACTATTGTGTTGGTCAGTTTGTTGAAATGTTACATTGCATCTACATGCCAACTAATTCTCATTAGATTATAAGTAGACTGTTAGGTTGGGGTTGGGGTTAGTGTAAGTTGACATGCACTTGCAAAGTTTCTAATAGTCAGTTAAATGTCTGGTGAAGGAGCCATATCAACAGATATTAAGCAGACAGTCTACTAATACTCAAATGAACCATCAAAATAAAGTGTTACTAGTAAATTTAACTGTTGCTATATTTAAATTATATATAATATAGTTGTAATATATTATATATTTTGTTAATTATAAAATACATGGGTGCATTCCCATTAATAATGCATCTAAATATATTTTATTAATCATTTACATATTAAAAACAGAAAAATTAGCTTAACCTTTGTCATAAATATGGTTATGTAAACAAACTAATATGAAAGATTGAATGGATTTTTGTGGATAAGAGAGATAAAATAAATTTTTGGGTGTATTTATCAGTGTTGTTTCAGTGTGAAATGTTAATGAAATTAAATTGTAAAAAGTTTTAATAAAATTGAAATGTTGAAAAAAATGTATCAAATTAAGATTTAAAAAGGGTATGGATATTTTTGTCTTCTATGAACCCACTTTTTTATAATTCATGCACAAGTGATAAACTGTCTTCAAGTTTAATATTTAATATTTGAACTTATTTAATCATATTATCATACAGTGTACACAGATTTTTTTATTGTATTATATATATATATATATATATATATATATATATATATATATATATATATATATATATATATATATATATATATATGTTATGAAGCGGACAGGAGACAGAGGTAAGGAAACGTTAGGGTGTTTATTAAATGACAACAAGGAGCACATGAAGGATAGCCAGGAGGATCAGGAATGATGTTGGGGTCTTTTCCTCCGTGGCTGGGTAACAGGAATACACGAGGATGGACAGCACACACCAGATACAGCTGACAGAGGATGACACAGACTTGGAAGGACTGGAAGACAGGACGATTCGGGAGGACCAGGAAGACTAGGAGGAATACAAAGAGAACAGGTAAGTAAATCGTTTGTTTTAGCTGAGGATGACTACGCTGAGTGGTCGCTCAGTTGTCCGCTTTCGTCGAGACGAGCCCGGACAATGAGCGACTGGAGTGCTGTGCTTTTATCTGGTGCTCGTGAATGTGATGCAGCTGTGTGCTCATTAGAAGTCAGGTGATGGTGATCTTCGTGAGTGGGGATCGTGAGAGCCTGACCAATCCGTGACAGTACCCCCCTCCCCAGGGCCCGCTCCTGAGGGCCGACACCTCCGACGCCGTGGTGGTCTCCCTCTGCCTCTAGGCGCTGGGAACTCAGGGTGGCTCTCATGAAACTCCACCATGAGACTAGGATCGAGAATATCAGCTCTGGGAACCCATGTCCTTTCTTCGGGGCCGTACCCTTCCCAGTCCACCAGGTACTCCAACTGGCCACCACGACGTCGGGAACGCAAGATCTCCTTCACTGCGTAGACGGCTCCTTCTTCTAGGAGCAGTGGAGGAGGGGGTTCCTCTTCGTGGTCAGGCTCTGTGGAGGGAAGAACAGGATCGTGATAGGGTTTCAGGAGTGATACGTGGAATGTAGGGTGAATACGGTAGTGAGAGGGTAATTGTAGTTTGTAGGTGACGGGGTTAACCTGTTCCACGATGGTGAAGGGACCAACAAATCGGGGACTTAACTTGCGAGAGGGCAGTCGCATGCGTATGTCCCGGGTGGATAGCCACACCTTTTGTCCGGGTGTGTATCTGGGTTCTTCAGACCTTCTTCTATCGGCGGTTACCTTGCTTCGACGGACTGCCCTCTGCAGATGTTGATGAGCCTCGTCCCAGACTCTCTCGCTCTCCCGGAACCAGTGATCCACTGCGGGGACATCAGATGGTTCGCCATCCCAGGGAAAGAGCGGTGGTTGGAAGCCCAGGACGCACTGGAATGGCGTGAGTCCGGTGGAGGGTTGCCGCAGTGAATTTTGGGCATATTCTGCCCAGCCCAAATACTGGCTCCAGGAGCTCTGGTGACCACTGCAGAAGGTCCTCAGGAACCGTCCCACCTCCTGAATCTTCCTCTCTGTCTGCCCGTTGGTTTGGGGATGATATCCAGAAGAGAGGCTGACGGCCACACCTAGGAGCTTGAAGAAGGCTTTCCATAGACGTGAGATGAACTGTGGACCTCTGTCCGACACAATATCTTCTGGAATACCAAATGACCTGAAGACTTGATTAAAGATATTGTCGGCTGTTTCAAAGGCTGTGGGAAGACCTTTCAGAGGGATTAGTTTGACAAACTTTGAGAATCTATCTACGATGACTAGAATACAGGTATTACCTTCTGACGAAGGGAGGTCAGTGATAAAGTCCACTCCTAGGTGTGACCAGGGACGGTTCGGAATCGGCAAGGGATGGAGCTTTCCAGCGGGTAGATGACGTGGGCTCTTGGATTGGGCACAGTCCTTACAGCCCTGAACATATTGCCTCACATCCCTTGCCATGTTTGGCCACCAGAATCGTTGGGATACTAGCGAGAGAGTATTGTTGATCCCTGGATGTCCAGTGCCTAGCGAGGTATGTAAGGAGTGGATCAGATCTACCCGGTGTTCAGGTGGTATGAACTGCCGATGAGGAGGGCATCCCGGCGGAGCAGGGGCTTCCGGAGTGGCAACGACTGGAGGAGCGTTCCAGGTGATCGGACAAATGGAGATGTGTTCGGGAAGAATCTTCGTTGGGAGTTCTTCATGATCGTGATGCTCGTGTAAACGAGAGAGAGCGTCTGCTCTTAGATTCTTGGGTCCTGGACGATAGGAAATGGAGAAATCAAAACGTGAGAAGAAAAGTGACCATCTGGCTTGACGTGGACATAGTCTCTTGGCCTCTTTGATATATTGGAGGTTTTTGTGATCTGTGATCACCTGGAACGGATGTTTGGCTCCCTCCAACCAGTGACGCCACTCCTCCAAGGCTAGCTTGATTGCTAGAAGCTCCCTGTCTCCTATGCTGTAATTCTGCTCCGCCGGGCTCAACTTCCGAGAGAAATAGGCACAGGGATGCAGTCGGGGCGGTGTATCATGATGTTGGGATAATACTGCCCCGACGCCGGTGGTGGATGCGTCCACTTCCACCACGAAAGGAAGATTTGGGTCAGGATGAGTCAGGAGTGGGGCCCTTGTGAACTCCTTCTTAAGAAGGCGGAAGGCTGCGGCTGCTTCTTTGGTCCACTCCAGTCCTTTGGGTTTACCCTTGAGGAGATTAGTGAGAGGTGATGTAATCCTGCTGTAGTCCTTGATAAACCGTCTATAAAAGTTAGCAAACCCAAGAAACCTCTGGAGCTCCTTAATGGAAGTGGGTTCTGACCAGGATAGAACAGCCTCAATTTTCTTCCCATCCATACGTATACCGGTTTGGTCAATGATGTATCCTAAGAAATGAATCGACTTCTGGTGGAATGAGCATTTCTCCGCTTTGAGGTAGAGGTGATGTTCTCTCAATGTGTGTAGGACCTCCGCAACGTGTTGGCGATGTTCGGCCTCACTCCGGGAGTAAATGAGGATGTCATCTATGTACACTATTACAAAGTGGTGAAGAAACTCCCGGAGGACTTCATGAATGAAGTTTTGGAATACGGAGGGGGCGTTGACCAGACCGTAAGGCATGACCTCATATTCATAGTGGCCAGTAGGGGTCACGAATGCTGTCTTCCATTGGTCCCCCTCACGTATTCTTATCAGATTATACGCGCTGCGGAGGTCCAATTTAGTGAAGACTTTAGCTTCTCGGAGCTGTTCCAAAGCGGCTGGTACCAGAGGAAGGGGATATCGGTATTTTACTGTACCGTTATTTAGGACCCTGTAGTCGATGCATGGACGCAGCCCTCCGTCCTTCTTGGCCACAAAGAAGAAGCTTGAGGCGGCTGGTGATTTTGAGTGACGTATGTACCCCTGACTCAGAGCCTCCCTTATGTAATCTTCCATTGCCTGATTCTCTGGAAGCGAGAGCGGGTAGATCCTACCTCTTGGCAACTGGGCATCTGGAACTAGGTCGATCGCGCAGTCCCATGGCCGATGCGGCGGTAGCTGGGAAGCTCTCTTGGGGCAGAAGACATCATGAAAGGAGCTGTACTCCTTAGGAATGTGGATAGACTGCTTCTCAGGAGGACTCTCGACCGATGTTGTAAACAAAGAAATGGGGTTCCGACCTTGAAGAGGGAGATTTGGAAAACAGGTAGGTGTACATCCAGATCCCCATTTCTTTATCTCTCCTGTGCCCCAAGAGATGATGGGATCGTGCTTCACCAGCCACGGGCGCCCTAGAATGATGTCCATATTTGCACCCTCCAGAACCAGAAATTGAATCCTCTCTTGATGTAACAACCCCACTTGAAGAAGGATGTCTTCGCATTGTCGATGGATACGGGTCGAAGATCGAGTGCACTGGGTTATCGGTTGTATCTGGTATATATGCGAGGACGCCTCAGTACGTAGGTGGAGTTGACGACAGAGGGATTGGGAGATGAAGTTCCCTGCTGACCCGGAGTCGATGAGGGCTGTGACAAGGAGAGAAATAGAGGCAGTAGTTATTTGTACGGTGGTAGTAAGTGGTTTACATTGTTCAATATTCGTACTGAATACACTCACTGAAGTCCGAATGGGACGAAGGGGACACTCCATACGGGTGTGTCCACTGACACCGCAGTATAGACACAGACCCCGGGTCAGCCTCCTCTGTCGTTCCGCTGATGTCAGTCTTCCAGACTCTATTATCATGGGTTCTGGTTCTGGAGAGGCTGTTGACTCAGGCGATTGGAGGAGTGCAGACGAGGGGGTGATGGTGTCCTGTTGATAGGAACGGAGACGATCGGAACATCGGAGAGAATGTTGGATGAATCTCTCCAGACCCATAGTATCATCTAATGTGGCCAGCTGGATTCGGAGAGTGGGTTCCAAGCCGAGCCGGTACGTGGTCAACAACGATCTCTCATTCCATCCACTTGCAGCTGCTAGAGTGCGAAACCGGAGAGCATATTCCTGTGTAGATAGAGTACCTTGCTTTATATGATACAGCTGCTCTCCAGCGGCTACTTCCCCATCAGAACGTCCAAACACCTCTTTGAAATACTCCGTGAAGGTAGTGATGGAATTCATGACCGGCCCGGCTTGGTTCCAGATCGTCTCAGCCCATTTAAGTGCAGGTCCAGAGAGTAGTGATACGATGTAGGCGATCTTTGACTTATCTGTGGGATATAGAGAAGGTTGCATTTCGAATATGAGGGAACATTGTAACAGAAAACCATTGCACTCCCCCGCTCCGCCTGAGTAGGGCGCTGGTCGGGCCATGGGACTGGAAGGAAGGGCCGAAGAAGAAACTGTGGAGGCGGAAGTGCTCGGTGCTGGTGGTGCGTTGGAAAGTGGAGCTGGTGGCTGTAGAATCCGCTTCAACTGGTCCACCAGCTCTTGAAAGTGATCGGGGGTGCTCATGTTGTCGTCGTTATGGGTCCGGGCTTCTGTTATGAAGCGGACAGGAGACAGAGGTAAGGAAACGTTAGGGTGTTTATTAAATGACAACAAGGAGCACATGAAGGATAGCCAGGAGGATCAGGAATGATGTTGGGGTCTTTTCCTCCGTGGCTGGGTAACAGGAATACACGAGGATGGACAGCACACACCAGATACAGCTGACAGAGGATGACACAGACTTGGAAGGACTGGAAGACAGGACGATTCGGGAGGACCAGGAAGACTAGGAGGAATACAAAGAGAACAGGTAAGTAAATCGTTTGTTTTAGCTGAGGATGACTACGCTGAGTGGTCGCTCAGTTGTCCGCTTTCGTCGAGACGAGCCCGGACAATGAGCGACTGGAGTGCTGTGCTTTTATCTGGTGCTCGTGAATGTGATGCAGCTGTGTGCTCATTAGAAGTCAGGTGATGGTGATCTTCGTGAGTGGGGATCGTGAGAGCCTGACCAATCCGTGACAATATATATATATATATATATATATATATATATATATATATCCCTTTGTAAGATGATTTATCACCCTATCTAAGTATACTTTGTATATGTGGATAAAGTTGGACTTATGTATCCAACTTTATATAAAAATCTGAGTTTTTAACTTTGTAATTGATGATGTTTATTTATGAGCAGGTTATGCAGTTGTACAGGGAGTTATATCATCATTCTCATATACAGAAACCAATATCATGTTGCTGGAAAGTGCTGAGAGACATGACCTCACCAAGTTCATGTAAAAACCTGAGGATTTCTCCTTTTTTTGCGACAACTGCTTTGCCTACAGGCATGTTGCCTGGTTGCAAGCGGCAAAGAAAAAAGCAGTGTTTTTTTCCCATCAGCCACAGAGTTCTTTGAAGTTTCCACAAAGCAACAGTAAAAGCATGTGAGCGATCCTGAGGCCACCCCACCCTCCCGTCCCGTCCGTCCCTCACACTTCCACCCTTCTTCAGTCTGGCAGGCCCAGCTCACATTTTCCATCCCCAGTCACTCTTCATGCATGCACTCCTGACAGGCAACTTTCCACATGAAAATAAAATTAGGATTCTACAAATACATTACAGATTTTTAAGTTCAATAGGGCACATTTTTAATGTTTTTGGATTTTTATGTTGTTGACTACCATAGTAGAGTACTATGGTATTGATTTAGTAACAGACCATAACTGGTTATGATGTTCTGCGGGTTTTCTGATGTCAGCATCACTGTAAAAATATAAATCCGTAAAATTAACATTAACCAAACAGCAGCTGTGGTTGCCAGAGATTTACCATAAAAATATCATATAAAATTAAATTAAATTCTTATTTCTATCATATTTCAATCATTTACCAATGTATCATACACCAATGTTTTGAAGTACTAACATCTACAGATTGATCTTTTGTTACACAGACAAAAGCAAAAGCATGTGAGGATGAGGAAGTCATATGATGAATCAGAAGGTCATTGAATGTCATCAGTTTACTACTCATCACCAAAGTTCTCTAAGTGCAAACACAGATTCACGGACACTTAAGTGTTTCAAAGCCATGTTGATCAACTGATCTGTGTATGAGCTGACATATGAGCGATACGCTGATGGATCGACTGATCTAAATGCTCCAGTGTCCGTGTGTCTGTGCTTGCACAGATAGTGATGCTACTAACCTATGCATTATTTATTCACAAAATGGCACCAAACAGTCAAAAACATTGGCGGGATAGACCATCAATGATGGTCAAGGTGATTCATAGTTCCCTGATGATGAGCCTGCATTATTTAGCGGTTGTTATCTCCGCATAACATACCTTGGAATGTTGCCACCGACCAATTAGAAATGAGTATTTCAGACAGCCCTGTATTAAGTTAGGTAAGTAATAATAAGTACGTCCAGGAGGCTGTTATCGCAAAATAAAGACTGACAGGTTTATTGGTTGTTGTATAAGAGTGAAGAGCTTTATTCTGCAAAAACAACCATCCTGGATGTACTTTATCCTGCTTATTACACAGCTACTTGCCACAAAATATAAAAATTACACACTAAACAATGTTCTGAGCCTTAATAGTTTATACAATTTTTAGTTAAACACAAAGCTGACAGTAATGAAAAGAGCTGATGGAGTATACACTAACTTGTGCATTTTTCAGACACAAGATGCCGTCAAACAGTACGCGATAATATATAACTTATATTACTCTACATAATATTCATTCACAAGACGGCACTAAAAAGTCAAACCCATGGCATGACAGACAAGCAGATACGAATGATGATAAGAATGTGGATGTAAGTATATGGATTTTACTGTATTCACTGACCATCAAGGTGATTCGAAGTTCATGGATGAGCCTGTGTTATTTAGCAGTTGTTATCTCGGAATAACATACCTTGGAATATCACCCCTGACCAATCAGAATCGAGTATTCCAGACAGCAGTGTAATAACTGAAAATAACATACCTTTAAAAGTTGTGATTTGCTAATTGGAATCAGGAATTCCTTGTTTAATAACTGAATCAATGAATTGGTTTAATGTATGTTTATTGACTTGTGAGGTTAAATATGAAATACTTGGTCCAATTTGAACTGAAAAACCCAATAATCAATTCCCAGCTCTGTTTAGTCATATCACACAATCTGTTTGTTATATCAAGCAAATCTTTTACAAAATCATGATGTACCAACCTAAATGAGGGAGAAAATGGACAAACCTAATGGTTAGGTTAACTTTTTTAATTGATTTTGTTGTTGTTGTTGTTGTTGTTGTTGTTGTTGTTGTTGTTGTTGTTGTTGTTGTTGTTGCTGTTATTGGTCCTTTTATAAAACAACTTTGGATCAAAACAACCTAGCCTTTCAGTGTCTGGATTTGCTGCATCCCAGAGACCAATATTTGAGCAATTTATAAAAGATGAATCACTGTCTGACCATCAGAGATTAGTCATGGTTATAAAAATAGTATTACAGCCCATTGTAAGTGTATATTAGTACCATTTGTTGTTTGTTTTTAGCATCTGAAAGAGAGTTTAAGCCCAGAAACTGACGTGTGATGTCAGACTGAACAAGTGGATTTGATTTAACCTAAAAATGTAAGGTTTAAGGCTACCAGTAATTTTTATACAGTATTCAGGATGTGCTGCAGACTTTAAAAACATCACTGAGATAATTACACCGCCGATAAGACATTTCTCATGAATTCCTGCGGGATGAAGTCTCATCTATTGCTTTGATACACTAGCAGCGCTGAATATATCCAATAATAACCTAGATCTAGTAATAATAGCCAGATGGATTTAATGGGAAATTGGTTAGAAGTGCTTCAAGGGCACAACCTTCAGGAGTTTTGATTGAGAGTCTCACATCTGAATGTCTTTTTCATGAAGGAAATGCATGCATAGAAGATGAGTGTCAGAGGTTCTCATGGTAAGATGATCCCCGTCGGCTGGACTGGGGGACTTTTTTGAGAAGAAGGCTGGGAAGAAATCTCAGTGCATCTGTGGTATTTTTAAATTTTTTTTTTTTTTTTTTGAGTGGGATGTAATGCTGAAAAAAAAAGAGTGTCTGTGTTGTGTTGAATCAAAGGGTTTTCCCATGCACATCCTCTGTCAGTAAATTATCCCTGAATTACATATGCAATTAAATCTTTTTCACACAAAACTTCTTGCACTGTAAAAAAAAAAAATACAGTGTTCCATACAATTCATTCATGTTGTCCCAACTCAGATCACTTAAGTTAACAAATTAAAGTGCATTGAACATAAAATAATTAAGTTGTCCCAAAAAATCTCAATAATTGGGTTGTTTCAGCTTATTTTAAATATGTAGTTTGAACAAGCAGCAACAATCATTTTGTTGAGTGTACAACGTAAAACCTCAAATATATTTTACAAGATATGATTAAGACTTATGATTAATTTCTTTATAATGAATTGTGGATATTACCAGCTAGTGATAATAGTTTTTACACCAAATACTAGGGCTGGGTGGTTATTCGAAAAGTAATCGAAATCGTCATTAAAAACCTTTAATCAATAAAATTTTTCCAGGTCAATTTTTTCGATTACTTTCCCTACCGCGTGTGGAGTCACGTGACTCCGCTCTGTTAAGGTTGATTCATACTTCTGTGTCGAATGCACAGGTATGGTCCGTCGCAGCGTTCGTGCAGTCTCAAAAAATATAACCACACGTTGCATGTTTGGATTACATTGATGATGATTGGAAGCTGCGCCAGATATGCCTTGAGATGGCCTTTTTTCTATTACAATAAAATTATTCATTCTTTCATTTTCTTTTCGGCTTAGTCCCCTTAATAAAATTATTTTTAACGTTAAAATATTTGTTTACAGAAGATGCAAGAAATGCACTGTTTAAAATATTATTTACAGGATTTTCAAGAGTTATTTTATTTAGAAGAGATGCTGCTTATTTTCTAATTTTGAAAATATTGAAAATAATTAATTTTGGTTCCAAAAGTGCAAGTTATTTGTTTTCACTTTTTTATAAGAAAAAAGTCACTGTTGGTTTTAGGCAATGAGTGTTTTAGTTTCAGTTGTTCAATGTTGATGTTCAATAAATATTCATAGTTAGTAGACAATAATCATAGTTAGTAGACAACCTAATTGTTTTATGTTCAAGTTAACTTAATCGAATTGTATTGCAACAATATGAAGGAATTATGTGGAACCCAGCATTTTTGCAGTGTATAATATTTTCATGTTTTAAAAAGCTACATTTGATTGCTACATTTTTAATTATCCAAATAGTTTTTTTTACCTATAATATTTAAAGTTTTACTTTTTTATTTAATTAATCACAATGTCTGTAAAATAATCTATTATTTTTACAATTCCAATTCATTTTATACAATTTGCTTGTGTTATTAATGGCTAATATGTGTTGTGTGTATGTGAATTGCCTAGAAGTATTTTTTAATTATTACATCTTTTTTAATAAAAGTAATTTTGGATAATCACTTGCCTATTTAAGAAACAATCAGTATCAATAGCCATCATTATCATTAAAATTGTAACAAAATGCATTTGTATCATATACAGTAAAAACCAAAAGGGTTGTAATTGCACATTCCAGTATTACACAAAACAGAATAAAAATGCTGCCTTTTTTTAAAGAAACATTTTAAATATACGTCACTTTATATTTCTGCATTAATATTTTAGTACAATTAAATAAAAAAAAATCAAACTGTTGATTTAGTATTCTAATAACCTCAAAGGTTTTTTTTAAAATGGGTGGTCCACTACAATATCATATTTTAAACTTTAGTTGATGTGTAATGTAGCTGTGTGAATATAAACAACATCTCTGAATTTAAGATGCTCAAAGTTCAATGCAAAGGGAGAAATTGGCTTTTACAGAGTTTGCTTAGCAAAGCCTACATTGAGCACGGTTTAGGGACTACAAAAAAATACATCCAGGCTAATGAGATCACAAACGCTTCAGGGCTATGCACATTAACCACACGCAGCAAAGGGGCATGGCGAGAGGCGCTGTAATGTTATAGCAGAGAAAGCTAAAACGCTTTTCAAACGCTGCTATTTCCACAGAGCTTCTTCTGTTTCTGTATTTGGGCTTCCAAGGGACACGACACAAAGAGAGAAGTGCTTACAATTTAATTTCAATGATGCTCCAGAGAATTATAAAATATATAGCTAGCATTTGACAAAGGAGAGCTTCCAGAATCTCTCCCAATACAGTACTGGATTCGGCTAAAAACTCCTCCAACCAACGAAGCTGTGGATTGTGAGCCACAACCTGTAAGTACTTTTATTTGTTAAAATGATCTATTACAGTTTCTAGCATTTACGGTATGTTGTAGCAAGGACATAAACAAGGATGTAAACGGGAAATGCTGTTTGGCACCTTTAACAATTTAGCTACAAATTTATATTTATCAGTTAAACTCTGTAAACACCCACAATCTTCACCAGCGCTGCAGAGTCTCTCTTTATGGCCACTTTCCCTGCGTTTTTGCATCTTATAAACACAACCAAGCCTTAAAAATACACTCTGGACCACCACTTTAAAGGTTTATACATCTCAGAAGTTCATACACAAGTTTCTTCCATAATAATATACACTACAAAATGTGTGCTGCAATTTAACCTTTAACTCTTATTTTTAAAAAATCTTTAATTTGACCTACTTTTTTACTAATAATCCCATTTAATTGACAATTCTAAACTGCTTCAAAATGCATCTTATTACCAGTTATAAACAGAGCCAAAAAGTTTATTCAAAGCACTTAAAGTACAATGAACTTAAACAAAGCGCAGCATTACTCTGCACAATGTGAAAGTTGTAAATGCACGAACAGCCTCAGCGCAGAAAATAAAACATAATCCTGTATAATGAAGTTTGGCAGCTTAATGAATACACGCATTTAACACACTCTCTTTTTTATAATAGAGATGACAGCAGCAGCATAGCAGCCTGTGCTCTTTTTGTCCAGGAGCTGATTGTAATCATACACCTTCACAGGTAATTAGTGTGATAATTAGGGAGCTCCAGCAGGTCCTGGTGACAGATGTATCTGGCTTTCTGGTTAAGGAGGAGTGTACCAGCGTCACTCATGTTGGGACGCTTCAGAAGACCCCTACCATTACTGTCAGCACACCCTATTGAGAAGCACAGCACAGACACACCTACAACTTACCTGGAGCACATGGCCTGATTAGTTCAGTTTCTTTTAAATAACTGAATGTGTGAAGACACTGATGGGGAGCAGGGTGGATGCTGGATATCGCTCTGCATCCAAATAACGCATCTACAAATGAAATAATAGTTCACCCAAAACGTTGTCACTGTTTACTTGCTCTTCAAGCCTGTTGACTGTCTTTCTTCTGTTGAACACATAAGAAGATATTTTGAAGCTTGAAATCCTTAACCATTGGCTTCCATAGATTTTGTTTTCTTCAAGTTGTTCTTCAAGATATATTCTTTTGTGTTTGACAGAATAAAGAACTCTTACAGGTTTGGAACTGCTTGAGGGTGTATAAATAGAGTGTAAATTTTCATTTTAACTTTAACAGGTGGTTATGTGTGTGAAAGTGGTTGTAAGCGGACAAGATAAACATGTTTTAGACTTCATTTACTCATGCATTTAGCATTAGCCATTTGATTGGTGAACATGTATAATAATATGAGTTTCACAATCACCAGCGATCTAATCCCTACAAATCTGCCGGTGAATGGACTACAAGTTCCAGTCATGCAACACACACACACCTGCTCCAAGTCTCCACTTATTAAACTCACACAGCTGATGCTGCTCATGGACTGATTACACTACACATATATACAGCTCACTTTGAGACTCTCATTGCTGAGTCTTGTTATACTGTTAGTGAACATTACGACGTGTTTTCCTTGCCATGTCTGACTGTGTTTTTGACCCTTGCCTTGTTTGTTTGTTTACGTTGCCTGCTGTACTAACTATTCGCCTGTTTTTTGACCATGTCTCTGGATCCCCTGTATACATCTGTTTGCCCCTTTGTTGACCGTTGCTTGCCTGACTATCCTGCTACTAAATCCTGCATTTGGATCCATACCTCCCTTGTCAGCGTCTTCTTCACATTACAATGAGGTTTAAACAAGGCCTTATATACTTTAAAAAATGGCAGGTTTCACACAGTCAGTTTGTGCTGGGACAGCATGAAGGAATTAAGTTAACCTACTCAATTAGTTTTTAAAAATTTAGGTGGATTGAACATTAAGCAATTAAGTTGTCCTTCCAAAAAAATGGACAAAAAGCTTGTTGTTTCAGCTCATTTTAAATATGTAGTTTGAACAAACAGCATTTTTGAGCGTATTTATGTATTTCGCAGACACATAAAACGGTCTAAAAGTGCATTCAGTGCATTCATTTTTGTTGCTTTGAGTGTTAATGATTAAACGTGAACACATTTGAATTGATATGAAAAATATTTTAAAACTCCTTTTATTCCCTGGTTACCGACTTTGTTCACTTTCTTTTGTGATCAACAGAAGAGAGAAGTTCACACAGGTTTGGAACAAACTGAGATCAAGTAAACTAATATTTTATATTGTTATTTAATTCATCTGAATGTGGTGATACTTTGTGACTTTTGTTTCATTAGATGTGTGAACAAGTGTTTTTTAATGTAAAGTTTAATGTTTATTGTTTTTTATAATGTATAAAAGTATATTTAAATGCAAAACCTACTAAAATTAAGAAATTATGTTTAAAAACACACAGAAAACTGCAAAGGCTCTTTAAATTGAAATACAGGGAGCTATACAGGTGGTTACATGACTTTTATATATTGCATTTATTGAAACATAATTACTATAAAGCGAGTATACTTCACTCTCTGAAAAAAAAGGTGCATGGTGGTACAAATAATGTTCCTTAAGGAACAGTTTTGTACCTTTGTAAAAGTTGTACCTTATATGGTACAGAAAAGACCTCTTATGATACTGTTCTGTACCTTTTATGGTGCAATTGAAATGAAGGTACACAGTTGTTCTCATAAAAAAGGTACGTAAGTGTTGGACAACTCCTTCTTTATTACAATATCTATGATATTACCCGAAAGATGAAGTGATTTTATGAATAATTTCCATATTAAAACATAAATTATAATTTAAAAGCATATGTTTAAAGAAACTCATAAACATAAATTAAGTTCTATAAAACAAAACAACTGGTGAAATAAAACTATAGGTATTGTAAACTAACCATTTAGGACATTTTTAATAAACATTTTGTAAGCATTTTCTGATAAATGCATTTTTATAATTGATATCTGCACGTTTTGGTGTTTGCTTTCCACTACGCATGTGAGCTGGCAAAAGTCCAGCATAAACAAAGGGTTCATGCAGACATTAAGTGATTACAATGGTATTGTGTGAAAATTGGAGACTAAATATTTTATATTGTACATAGGAGAATGTATTTCTGTAACTTTTTTGTTAAAAAAGTGTTGTGAAATATTTAGCAAAAAATATCTCTTTTGATTGATGATAAAGTATTTTTTATTCTTTATTGTAAATAGAAAAGGTGCATTTACACAAAAAGAAACTTTTTAAAAAAACATTGTTTAAAAATGCATTTGATTTTTATATTTACTGAAAATAAAATGGCAGATTTTGGTATAGCAAAATGCCTTTAAATAATTGGTGAAGGAACACATTTGACACTGTTAAGGTACAAAGTGTCTTATCACTGTGGCGGTACCTTCATGGACCAGATTTGTACCTTTGATGAAGGTACAATATTGTATCTGCAGGTTTTGGTAGATTTTGGTTTCCCATGGTACAAATCATGTCCTTAAAGGTACAAAATGGAATGGTACAAATGTGTTTCTTTGTCTTAAGGAACAATTCTGTTCCATAAAAAGGTACTGCCCCAGTGACAAGGATTTGTACCTACTTTGGTACAACATTGTACCATTTTCTAAGAGTGTATTTTAAAGGAAAATAAATATTTAATAAAAAAGGTATAATATTGAAAAGTATCACAAAATTCCCTCAAAATTCTAAATTCGAAGTAAAAATGATTGAACAAAAATACGCCATTGAAATAACTACAAAAATATTTACTTTTCCTTATGTTATTTTAGTCTAAATTTAGCAATTTTAAACTGAACTTTGCTTCATCTTTCTAGTGTCTATTTCTTGTTCTGTATCTCCTAATGTCTCAATATGCAACAATATGCTTCAACATCCACAAAAGATTCTTTAATTGTGGTTTAGATTATTCAAATCTTCTTCACACTATAAAAAGTTATTTGAGGGACCCTTTTTTCTTTCTCCTAGAACCCTTGTGAGGAAATTTTTAAGTGCCAAAAAAAAAGCAGGTTTCCAGCCTCCAAACGGTGTTCGAATATTTAATTCTATTTAAAAAAGCATTGCACAGGGAGCAGAAATTCACCAATCTCTAAAAATAAATGTGTATAACAACATGCTCAATTACAGAGCATTCCCACTAATGCTAAATATGCAACACTAATCACCAGTTTGAGCATAAAGGCAGTCTCTCCTTCCTCCTGAAATGACTGGCAGCCCCTGTCATATTCTCTCCTGCCTGAAGAATGTGTCTGCTCCTTGCCGTTTATTATATCTCTGAAATTCATTTCATTAATCTCTGTGGCGATGTGTGTGCCGAGGGTTGAATCCCTGAGCTTGTCATTCTCCCTCCCCCAATATACAGAGAAAAGGACTTTAGGGTTCTGGCTTAACACTGACCCCATGCCGGCACTGTGTTGAGTATTAATTGAATGTGTATCTTGTTTATCCCCATGGAACATCCCTTAGAGTAGTAAAGCACATGATTAATCCATTAAGGCTTTCATATTAGAACAAAGATAACAGCATTGTTGCCTTTTTATCTCTCTTATTTTTTTTGCCTGCTACTGCTAAAGTGTGCATTCTGAATAGTTCCCAACACGTACCCTTGGAGCATCTTTTTCTTGAAGTCTCCCAGCTCTCGTATAATCAAATGCAGTGCAACATTCCTTTGTTCGAACCCATCTAATTCTGATTGGAGGTTTGCGATGGCTTCTCACCATTGGTTGCGGAGAGGCCAATCATGTAGTGCAGTCAACCTCAGTTGCTACATCTCTTTGCAGAGATTTGAAAAGACTTGCTTGCATTGTTTCTGAAGCACTGCTTGTCTTTTTGTGTGTGAGTGTGTGTGTGTGTTTTTTTTTTTGTTTTTTTTTTTGAGGTGATGTTGAACGTTGTAAATAAGTTTGAATGGTTGAACATGGGTGGTCTTGTGATTTGCATAAGCACCCTGTTATTCCGTCTGACTCTCAATCAGCCGTCATGTGCGCCTGTTGCGCTGTGAAATAGCCTGCGAGCAGCGTTTCTTGAATTACTCCAAAGGAATTCTCCTTACGCATCATCTTTGAGCGGCTTATCAGGACCAGAGCAGTGGTAATTGAGGTGCGACCCAAATAAGAGAATTTAACATGCTCTTGAGTGAGTCTGGAGCTTTGCTGACCTACATATTAAGGGAACATTGGCAAAGCAGCCCCACAATCAATATGCAGACTCAACGCAGCAGCAGCTTCTCTCTCGCTCTCTCTCTCTCTCTCCTTTAGGCTAATAGGGAGGCTGAGAAATGTGGCACATGTTCTGTATTTTCAGTCAACCGGCAAGTCAAACATACCACGTAAAACGGCCTTGACCGTAGGAGGTTCTGGAAAGTGAAATATTTGAGAGCACTTGTTTGTTTGCATTTCCAGAGCAGGTGTAGTTGTGTATGCTCTAAAATCTGGGGAGTCATAAAAGAGAAGCTATTCCATTGCTTATTTCTGATGACTAAATGACAAGTATAGGGGAGAGTGGAGCACAAAGTAACACTTTTTGGTTTTGGCCAAATAATAAAGAAAATAATGGGGTTAGACAAACCATTTTTTTCCAACAACACCTCTCCTACAAATGAGCACTGGTTGTATGATCCACAGACCTATGGTTTCTGTGCAGCATTGCCAAAAGTGCCAGAAGTAAAAATGTTACTATTTACCCCACCAGTGGGGCAAGTTGTAACAGACAGAGGTTTAGTTATAACACATGCTTAAAAAGGCAGATTTCACACAATTAATTTAAATCCTGTTTACTTTAAATAGTAGCTATTTTTCCTCAGTACTTTTTAATTATTTTTTTCATTCTACATAGCACAGTATGTTTGTTTATTTATTTATTTATTTATTTATTTATTTATTTATTTATTTATTTATTTATTTATTTATTTATTCATTTATCTATTGGATAAACTCATTTGTATTTATTTGCATATAATACATTATTATACAATGCATTTATTTGCAATAAAATATTTTTTTTGCTATTAATTTTTTTTTCTATTAAAAAACGTTTTATATAAACATTTCTTAACATTACACTCAAAATTTTTTAATTATTTGTTCGTTTATTGGTGTTCAACAGTGTGTGGCTTAATTGTAAACAACTAACCCCAATGTGTCATGTTTTCCACAAAACTGGCTAGCAGTCACTGTGTGTTTTTTTACATCTTTCAAAATGGTTTCATCTTTTATTCTAGAAGACGATAATCAGAACAATATAATATTTTACGTATAAACCTTCACAGATTTTTACAAAATAAAATAATATAATAAAAATAAAATAATAAAAAAACTATTTTATGCTGCAAAAATGGTTTCTCCTGTGTTTCTTATTCAAATTTCGCCAAACTTTTTCAATAGCAGGAAGATGTCTGCCGTGACTGTGGTGAAAATCTAGGAAGCATGCCATTGTTAACTCTTTAACAATTTACCCCACGTTACTTTGTGCCCCACACTACCCTATGCCCTCTCAAATGTGATGAAATGTAACTAAACATTTAACCAAATATAATGGTTTAAGAATAAACCAATAACAAAAGACTTAATTATATATATATATATATATATATATATATATATATATATATATATATATATATATATATATATATATATATATATATATTATATAAGTGTAAATATTTAAGAGAGCACTTCAAAGTTTGCTATTAATATGTACAGTTTGAGTAAAATATTTATGCTCATGTTAAGAGACTTAACATAAGTATGTAGTATTAAAAGATATACTTGAGATAGGATTAAGATACAGATTAGAACTGAGAAAAATATATCATGATAGAATGATTTAAATGTAGTTAAATAGTCTATATATTTCACAATTCAAATTTTTTGTAGCAAAACAAAATATATAAGAAAAAATGTCTCAATTTTAAGTATTAAAAATAGTGATTATGAGCAAAAACAAGATCCCATATAATACAATATTGCAAATCAACATTAAATATTAAATAACATCAGACACATTCAATTGATGAGAACTGAAAGCTAATATGCATATTCTCATGGAAAATATGTTTTTCTTTTGTTTCTCAGAAATATATTGTAACCTTCACATTTCTCTGCCAGTTTTATAACATTCATCCAAATACAAGCCAGCCTGTGGTGGTCAGGTCTCATTTAGTCTACTTTTTCACTCTCTCTCTCTATCTCTCTGACCTGGCAATCTGCCGAGTCAACTGACGAACTGATTTGTCCCTGCAAGAGAAGAGCGCTGAAGCAAAAAGCGCCTTCACTCAGGCGGAGCTCTGGGAGTTGAACTGAAAAACTCTTCTCAGCCACTCTCTGCTTTTAAGCAGCACTTAAGTTGCTCAGGGACGGCCAGATAACTGCTGTTTATGTGCTTGTTAGTTCATGTGAGGTAATTAGTAACACCTTACCATCACCCTTATCACTGGTCCATTGGTGACCAATGCAGGTAAGGGATGAATGGGTTTTTAAAGGGGACCTATTATGCAGAATTCACTTTTGTAAAGGGTTTAAACACAGTTGTGTGTCCACAGTGGGTGCAAACAACTAGCAAATAAAATTCTTACATTTTTCTTTGACAATGAACATAATGACAACCGAGCCACTGAGGATACTGAAATTAAATGTTTTTTTAAAGAATTTAGCAAAACAATCTTGGTAAAGAATTATGAATTTTTGTAAAATTTATTTTATGCCGGACTACTTCATGAATTAGGGTCAGTTCATCGCTGTGACTGAAGGATGACTCTAGCCCCTAGCTCATTGGAAACGTGCAATTTAGCAAAGCGCAAGATACGTTGCTCTGGTTACATTTTGTTGCAAGTTTCTGATGACAAATTCACTAGAGGGTGCTGTCTATTTTTTTTTTTTTGCGATTTTTAAACATGTTACTTAGTGTATGTTTTGTTGTACATTTCAGTTACACTTCCTTCTTGTACACATCCAAAAGAAGGGCAGGCCTTTTATTGCCAAGTGTGCTTCACACACAAAAGGAATTTGTTTTGGCTACAGAAGCTTCCAGTGTACATAAAGTGACAACACAAAATAAATATGAAAAAAGACGATAAACATTAAACAGAGATGCAGTTAGTCAAAATGATCTGGATGTTGAATTGTAGTACAGATTTGTTGTAAATATACAGGTTATAAGGTGCTGTGTACAAATGTGGATGGAGAAAGTATTGCATTTTATTTTGTTATAAGGTGCTGTGTACAAGTGTGTATGAGAAAGTATTGCACATATTTATTGCACAGTAGAGTAATATTTAACTGTTCATGAGGTAGATGGCCTGAGAAAAGAAACTTTTCCTGTGTCTGGCTGTTTTTGAGCTTGGTGCTCTGTAGTGCCGACCAGACGGTAACAGTTCGAACAGGTAGTGTGTTGGGTGTGAGGCGTCCAGAGTGATTTTACTCACTCTGGAAGAGTACAGTTCTTGAAGTGTTGGAAGGGTAGTGCCAGTGATTCATTCAGCAGTCCAGACTATTCGCTGTAGTCTAAGGAGGTCGGTTTCGGCAGCTGAGCTGAACCAGACAGTGATTGAAGTGCAGAGGATGGATTGGATGACAGCAGTAGAACTGTACGAGCAGCTCCTGTGGCAGTTTGAACTTCCTCAGCTTACGAAGGAAGTACAGTCTCAGCTGGGCTTTCTACACAATAGAATCTATATGAATGTCCCACTTCAGATCCTGAGAGATGGTGGTGCCCAGGAACCTGAATGACTCTACTGCAGGGAGTGCAGGGGGGTTTCGGCCGATAACAGTAGTGTTGTCCACAAACTTCAGGAGCTTGATTGAGGGGTCTTTTGTGGTGCAGTCCTTGGTGTACAGGGAGAAGAGCAGTGGGGAGAGAACGTCTCCCTGGGGGACACCAGTGCTGATGGTGCGGCTGTCGGATGTGATTTTGCCCATTCTGACTAGTTGTTGTCAGAAAGCTGGTGATCCATTGACAGACAGAGCTCGGAACAGAGAGCTGGGTCAGTTTGTACAGATCGCCTAGGGAACCACTGGTCCTATCGGAGGTAGACCGGAGAAAACTGTGTTATTTGCAAGTTTGTCCTCTGGAATTAATAACAAAAGAAAAAAATAGAGTGGGAAAGTTTAGCTCATGCAGTTACCGCAGTGGGTGCAGGTTAAGAGGAGAACAGTGCTTCCACGTTTGGAGTGACAACCCTTCATTGTTGACGTCTGTTCGAGGGCACCAGCCACAATATTTTTAACTACGCCCCTATAGCTGGTGTGGTGAGTGCACTGGCGTCATTGTCTTGTGGCTGTTGTCTTAACCTCCAAAGGGGATGCTGCACACTGGTGGTGGTGTAATTCGCGCAGTCTATAAAGATATGAAGGCTCAGCCGCTCATTTGCATTTAAAGGGACATACAAAAACTGCATGTTTTTGCTTACACATGTGGGGTATTTTGAGTTGAAACCTCAAAACTCATCATGGGGACACCACAGATGTTTTTGCACCCAATAAAAAAGTGGCATTTAATGCCCCCTTTAAAGCTGTCTCTGATAAAGAAAAAAGTCTAAAAGCTGAAGATGTACTGCTAATCACTTATTAGTGTCGGAGCAAATACTAGCACTTAATACAGGGTTCATATGCCACTGTTCCAGTTTGTTCAAATGACCCATGCTAACAGAGAAATCATACAGGAGCTTGTTTTAATCAAACCAAACAAATCTGTTAATTGTATTCACAAATGCAAGTTTCAGCCAAACAACACTTACAAAATAGACACCACTTAACCACCAGGAAACATTCATTCCCTGGATCTAATTGATCCTGACAGACTCGCTTCCTCTCGCTGGCAGATTCAGTTCCTCTTCTAAAGAGCCTCTGAACTGGATTGATTTAGAGCTTCCTCCTCCCTGTTAATAACAATATAAAAGCAGACAGACTCCAGCCAGGCCCCATCACTTACCCCTCACCTCCACAGGGCCTCCATTACCCGTCCTGGGAGTCGAGTGTCCTGTGGAGCCTCTGAAGTCTGGGATGCTACTAGGTAATCAGTCGCTGCTCGGGTCATTGGGAGCTGAGTTTACATTACTGTCGATGGCTTTACAAGGGTTCAATGGGGGTTGGGGTGGAAGAAGGCTGGTGTTGTATGTTATATTTATATTTGGTGAAATGGAATGTTGTGTTCAGGTTACTCAGCAAAACTAAATGAGAACTGTTTTGTATTAATTGAAAGTTGCATGTCTGGCCAAGTGAATTAAAATAAAAATAAAAAGACAGATAAAAATGTAAATCTTCAGTAAACAAATTTCCTTCACATTTAATTAATCTTTACAGTAAGGTAAGGCTTGCGTTTCCACTGCCAGAAGAGTACCAATGGTATCTTTTTGGTGGGTGTGGTGTAGTTTCAGATGACGTCATTCTCGCTTGAGGAAATCTCGCTCAAAGTTAAACTGTACATAACATATGAGAAGCACTTCTCACAAAACAGATGCTTTATGCATGTAAACACTTGTGTATAAATGTTCATTACTAACTTTTCTATAAACATAATTTTATTTTAACTGCAAATCAATGATAGTTCAATAAAGCCTACTGTACCGTCTGCAACTGTATAAAATAAATAATTAAATGCAACATATATGAGCAAATACATACAACTGTAGCCTCTGTTATAAAGTAATTCCGTCATTCTGAGTTCATTATAGTCCAAAAGGTGATCATAATAGTTAAACATGGCAGTTCGTTCACACTTTCACACTTCACTCTCGTGTTTGTCCATTTCTGAAAGGAGCAGATGTCAGAAGCACTTCAATAATCACACCTACGTTATTATCAGCTCAAAAAGTTTTTCAAATATAGACGTGTCCGCGAGCTTTTTGGAGAAAGTGAAACCGTTTGCAAACCACATTTAGACGGCCTCATAAAACAAAAACAGGAGGCAAATTTAAGGGCAGATTTAGTTCTTCTTGGATTTGTGGTTGTTCATCAAAACAATGACAAGGTTTGTTTGAGCTCGGGTCGACCATGGCTCATTATTATGTTTATATAGGATTACGATGTAATGTCTCGGCTGTGTAAAAATGGCGGTTTCTGTGTTTTATTCACCTGACATATCTCTGTAAACCAATAGCGTTCTGCTGCTCATCTAGCTCCATATTTTGGTACCCTTTTGTCATGCTAGGTACCCTTTGCAAAGGGTACCCAAAAAGTGGTACAGTATGGTTCGCTTTAGGTACCTTTTGACAGTGGAAACATTAACAAAAGCATACCGAACTGTACCGTACCGTACCCCTCAGTAGAAACGAGCCATAAGTTTAGTAAGTGTTTATGGTCATTTTATTATTTTTTGTCTTTTTGTTGTTGTTGAATTTGGGGGACATTTCTGCTGTTTTTTTGCCTCAAGCATCTGCTTATTTTTAACCTTGAAGTGTATATTTGTCAAAATTGAAAAATCTTTATCATGTGTAATTTTTGGTATTAGGAATGGTTGCCATCATACATGTTGACCACTATTTAACAAAGACACCCACTAAAATCCTGCAATTCAGTGTAGCGGTATTGTGTGTGTGTGGGAATATGGGTAGTTGACCATTTTTGAGGAAAATAGATTGTTATATTTATGTAGCTTATCGATGTTTAAGAAAATATAAGGGGTAATATACTTTATCAATTCTTTGACTGTTTTTTACTGAACTATACTTAGAAATGTCCTATGGTGTGATAGCAAAAAAAGTAAACCTCTTAATAATATTGTCACGGATTGGTCAGGCTCTCACGATCCCCACTCACGAAGATCACCATCACCTGACTTCTAATGAGCACACAGCTGCATCACATTCACGAGCACCAGATAAAAGCACAGCACTCCAGTCGCTCATTGTCCGGGCTCGTCTCGACGAAAGCGGACAACTGAGCGACCACTCAGCGTAGTCATCCTCAGCTAAAACAAACGATTTACTTACCTGTTCTCTTTGTATTCCTCCTAGTCTTCCTGGTCCTCCCGAATCGTCCTGTCTTCCAGTCCTTCCAAGTCTGTGTCATCCTCTGTCAGCGGTATCTGGTGTGTGCTGTCCATCCTAGTGTATTCCTATTACCCAGCCACGGAGGAAAAGACCCCAACATCATTCCTGATCCTCCTGGCTATCCTTCATGTGCTCCTTGTTGTCATTTAATAAACACCCTAACGTTTCCTTACCTCTGTCTCCTGTCCGCTTCATAACAGAAGCCCGGACCCTTAACGACGACAACATGAGCACCCCCGATCACTTTCAAGAGCTGGTGGACCAGTTGAAGCGGATTCTACAGCCACCAGCTCCACTTTCCAACGCACCACCAGCACCGAGCACTTCCGCCTCCACAGTTTCTTCTTCGGCCCTTCCTTCCAGTCCCATGGCCCGACCAGCGCCCTACTCAGGCGGAGCGGGGGAGTGCAATGGTTTTCTGTTACAATGTTCCCTCATATTCGAAATGCAACCTTCTCTATATCCCACAGATAAGTCAAGATCGCCTACATCGTATCACTACTCTCTGGACCTGCACTTAAATGGGCTGAGACGATCTGGAACCAAGCCGGGCCGGTCATGAATTCCATCACTACCTTCACGGAGTATTTCAAAGAGGTGTTTGGACGTTCTGATGGGGAAGTAGCCGCTGGAGAGCAGCTGTATCATCTAAAGCAAGGTACTCTATCTACACAGGAATATGCTCTCCGGTTTCGCACTCTAGCAGCTGCAAGTGGATGGAATGAGAGATCGTTGTTGACCACGTACCGGCTCGGCTTGGAACCCACTCTCCGAATCCAGCTGGCCACATTAGATGATACTATGGGTCTGGAGAGATTCATCCAACATTCTCTCCGATGTTCCGATCGTCTCCGTTCCTATCAACAGGACACCATCACCCCCTCGTCTGCACTCCTCCAATCGCCTGAGTCAACAGCCTCTCCAGAACCAGAACCCATGATAATAGAGTCTGGAAGACTGACATCAGCGGAACGACAGAGGAGGCTGACCCGGGGTCTGTGTCTATACTGCGGTGTCAGTGGACACACCCGTATGGAGTGTCCCCTTCGTCCCATTCGGACTTCAGTGAGTGTATTCAGTACGAATATTGAACAATGTAAACCACTTACTACCACCGTACAAATAACTACTGCCTCTATTTCTCTCCTTGTCACAGCCCTCATCGACTCCGGGTCAGCAGGGAACTTCATCTCCCAATCCCTCTGTCGTCAACTCCACCTACGTACTGAGGCGTCCTCGCATATATACCAGATACAACCGATAACCCAGTGCACTCGATCTTCGACCCGTATCCATCGACAATGCGAAGACATCCTTCTTCAAGTGGGGTTGTTACATCAAGAGAGGATTCAATTTCTGGTTCTGGAGGGTGCAAATATGGACATCATTCTAGGGCGCCCGTGGCTGGTGAAGCACGATCCCATCATCTCTTGGGGCACAGGAGAGATAAAGAAATGGGGATCTGGATGTACACCTACCTGTTTTCCAAATCTCCCTCTTCAAGGTCGGAACCCCATTTCTTTGTTTACAACATCGGTCGAGAGTCCTCCTGAGAAGCAGTCTATCCACATTCCTAAGGAGTACAGCTCCTTTCATGATGTCTTCTGCCCCAAGAGAGCTTCCCAGCTACCGCCGCATCGGCCATGGGACTGCGCGATCGACCTAGTTCCAGATGCCCAGTTGCCAAGAGGTAGGATCTACCCGCTCTCGCTTCCAGAGAATCAGGCAATGGAAGATTACATAAGGGAGGCTCTGAGTCAGGGGTACATACGTCACTCAAAATCACCAGCCGCCTCAAGCTTCTTCTTTGTGGCCAAGAAGGACGGAGGGCTGCGTCCATGCATCGACTACAGGGTCCTAAATAACGGTACAGTAAAATACCGATATCCCCTTCCTCTGGTACCAGCCGCTTTGGAACAGCTCCGAGAAGCTAAAGTCTTCACTAAATTGGACCTCCGCAGCGCGTATAATCTGATAAGAATACGTGAGGGGGACCAATGGAAGACAGCATTCGTGACCCCTACTGGCCACTATGAATATGAGGTCATGCCTTACGGTCTGGTCAACGCCCCCTCCGTATTCCAAAACTTCATTCATGAAGTCCTCCGGGAGTTTCTTCACCACTTTGTAATAGTGTACATAGATGACATCCTCATTTACTCCCGGAGTGAGGCCGAACATCGCCAACACGTTGCGGAGGTCCTACACACATTGAGAGAACATCACCTCTACCTCAAAGCGGAGAAATGCTCATTCCACCAGAAGTCGATTCATTTCTTGGGATACATCATTGACCAAACCGGTATACGTATGGATGGGAAGAAAATTGAGGCTGTTCTATCCTGGTCAGAACCCACTTCCATTAAGGAGCTCCAGAGGTTTCTTGGGTTTGCTAACTTTTATAGACGGTTTATCAAGGACTACAGCAGGATTACATCACCTCTCACTAATCTCCTCAAGGGTAAACCCAAAGGACTGGAGTGGACCAAAGAAGCAGCCGCAGCCTTCCGCCTTCTTAAGAAGGAGTTCACAAGGGCCCCACTCCTGACTCATCCTGACCCAAATCTTCCTTTCGTGGTGGAAGTGGACGCATCCACCACCGGCGTCGGGGCAGTATTATCCCAACATCATGATACACCGCCCCGACTGCATCCCTGTGCCTATTTCTCTCGGAAGTTGAGCCCGCGGAGCAGAATTACAGCATAGGAGACAGGGAGCTTCTAGCAATCAAGCTAGCCTTGGAGGAGTGGCGTCACTGGTTGGAGGGAGCCAAACATCCGTTCCAGGTGATCACAGATCACAAAAACCTCCAATATATCAAAGAGGCCAAGAGACTATGTCCACGTCAAGCCAGATGGTCACTTTTCTTCTCACGTTTTGATTTCTCCATTTCCTATCGTCCAGGACCCAAGAATCTAAGAGCAGACGCTCTCTCTCGTTTACACGAGCATCACGATCATGAAGAACTCCCAACGAAGATTCTTCCCGAACACATCTCCATTTGTCCGATCACCTGGAACGCGCCTCCAGTCGTTGCCACTCCGGAAGCCCCTGCTCCGCCGGGATGCCCTCCTCATCGGCAGTTCATACCACCTGAACACCGGGTAGATCTGATCCACTCCTTACATACCTCGCTAGGCACTGGACATCCAGGGATCAACAATACTCTCTCGCTAGTATCCCAACGATTCTGGTGGCCAAACATGGCAAGGGATGTGAGGCAATATGTTCAGGGCTGTAAGGACTGTGCCCAATCCAAGAGCCCACGTCATCTACCCGCTGGAAAGCTCCATCCCTTGCCGATTCCGAACCGTCCCTGGTCACACCTAGGAGTGGACTTTATCACTGACCTCCCTTCGTCAGAAGGTAATACCTGTATTCTAGTCATCGTAGATAGATTCTCAAAGTTTGTCAAACTAATCCCTCTGAAAGGTCTTCCCACAGCCTTTGAAACAGCCGACAATATCTTTAATCAAGTCTTCAGGTCATTTGGTATTCCAGAAGATATTGTGTCGGACAGAGGTCCACAGTTCATCTCACGTCTATGGAAAGCCTTCTTCAAGCTCCTAGGTGTGGCCGTCAGCCTCTCTTCTGGATATCATCCCCAAACCAACGGGCAGACAGAGAGGAAGATTCAGGAGGTGGGACGGTTCCTGAGGACCTTCTGCAGTGGTCACCAGAGCTCCTGGAGCCAGTATTTGGGCTGGGCAGAATATGCCCAAAATTCACTGCGGCAACCCTCCACCGGACTCACGCCATTCCAGTGCGTCCTGGGCTTCCAACCACCGCTCTTTCCCTGGGATGGCGAACCATCTGATGTCCCCGCAGTGGATCACTGGTTCCGGGAGAGCGAGAGAGTCTGGGACGAGGCTCATCAACATCTGCAGAGGGCAGTCCGTCGAAGCAAGGTAACCGCCGATAGAAGAAGGTCTGAAGAACCCAGATACACACCCGGACAAAAGGTGTGGCTATCCACCCGGGACATACGCATGCGACTGCCCTCTCGCAAGTTAAGTCCCCGATTTGTTGGTCCCTTCACCATCGTGGAACAGGTTAACCCCGTCACCTACAAACTACAATTACCCTCTCACTACCGTATTCACCCTACATTCCACGTATCACTCCTGAAACCCTATCACGATCCTGTTCTTCCCTCCACAGAGCCTGACCACGAAGAGGAACCCCCTCCTCCACTGCTCCTAGAAGAAGGAGCCGTCTACGCAGTGAAGGAGATCTTGCGTTCCCGACGTCGTGGTGGCCAGTTGGAGTACCTGGTGGACTGGGAAGGGTACGGCCCCGAAGAAAGGACATGGGTTCCCAGAGCTGATATTCTCGATCCTAGTCTCATGGTGGAGTTTCATGAGAGCCACCCTGAGTTCCCAGCGCCTAGAGGCAGAGGGAGACCACCACGGCGTCGGAGGTGTCGGCCCTCAGGAGCGGGCCCTGGGGAGGGGGGTACTGTCACGGATTGGTCAGGCTCTCACGATCCCCACTCACGAAGATCACCATCACCTGACTTCTAATGAGCACACAGCTGCATCACATTCACGAGCACCAGATAAAAGCACAGCACTCCAGTCGCTCATTGTCCGGGCTCGTCTCGACGAAAGCGGACAACTGAGCGACCACTCAGCGTAGTCATCCTCAGCTAAAACAAACGATTTACTTACCTGTTCTCTTTGTATTCCTCCTAGTCTTCCTGGTCCTCCCGAATCGTCCTGTCTTCCAGTCCTTCCAAGTCTGTGTCATCCTCTGTCAGCGGTATCTGGTGTGTGCTGTCCATCCTAGTGTATTCCTATTACCCAGCCACGGAGGAAAAGACCCCAACATCATTCCTGATCCTCCTGGCTATCCTTCATGTGCTCCTTGTTGTCATTTAATAAACACCCTAACGTTTCCTTACCTCTGTCTCCTGTCCGCTTCATAACAAATATACAAATAGGGTATTCCAGGTGTGACAGCAAAAAATGATCAAAACAAAAGAAAACATCTAAATAATATACAAATAGGGTATACTGTAAAAATGTCCTGTGGTGTGACAGTAAAAAATGATCAAAACAAACAAACAAAAAAAAAATCTAAATAATATACACATAGGGTATACTGTAAAAGTGTCCTTTGGTGTGACAGCAAAAAAAAAAAATGATCAAAACAAAAGAAAACCTCTAAATAGTATACAAATAGGGTATACTGTAAAAGTGTCCTGTGGTGTGACAGTAAAAAATGATCAAAACAAAAGAAAACCTCTAAATAATATACAAATAGGGTATACTGTAAAAGTGTCCTGTGGTGTGACAGCAAAAAAAAAAAAAAGATCAAAACAAAAGAAAACCTCTAAATAATATACAAATAGGGTATACTGTAAAAATTTCCTGTGGAGTGACAGCAAAACAAAATGATCAAAACAAAAGAAAACCTCTAAATAATATACAACAGGGTATACTGTAAAAATGTCCTGTGGTGTGACAGCAAAAAAAAAAAAAAAGGTCAAAACAAAAGAAAAAAAACTAAATAATATACAAGTAGGGTATACTGTAAAAATGTCCTGTGGTGCGACAACAAAACAAAAATGATCAAAACAAAAGAAAACCTCTAAATAATATACAAATAGGGTATACTGTAAAAATGTCCTGTGGTGCGACAACAAAAAATAAAAAGACCAAAACAAAAGAAAACCTCTAAATAATATACAAGTAGGGTATACTGTAAAAATGTCCTGTGGTGCGACAACAAAAAATAAAAAGACCAAAACAAAAGAAAACCTCTAAATAATATACAAATAGGGTATACTGTAAAAGTGTCCTGTGGTGTGACAGTAAAAAATTATCAAAACAAAAGAAACCTCTAAATAATATACAAATAGGTACTGTAAAAGTGTCCTTTGGTGTGACAGCAAAAAAATGATCAAAACAAAAAAAAAACTCTAAATAATTTACAAATATGGTATTCTGTAAAAATGTCCTGTGGTGTGACAGCAAAAAAAAAATTATCAAAACAAAAGAAAACCTCTAAATAATTTATAAATATGGTATACTGTAAAAGTGTCCTTTGGTGTGACAGCAAAAAAATTGATCAAAACAAAAGAAAACCTCTAAATAATATACAAATAGGGTATACTGTAAAAATGTCCTTTGGTGTGACAGCAAAACAAAAATTGATTAAAACAAAAGAAAACCTCTAAATAATATACAAATATGGTATACTGTAAAAATGTCCTGTGGTGTGACAACAAAAAATTATCAAAACAAAAAACTCTTAATAAACTCTTAGTAATATTAATTCATTGTTGGAGACTTAACTTCATGTAGTTCTATTTTATTTATATGTATATCTCATCCCCAACAAATATATATGTTTTCATACACAGCTTTAGTCCTCAATGAAACAGCATATTTTGGCTACACAGTAATTTTGTCGAATTGTTTAGGGTCATTTTTGTTTCTTATCTTGGGTCATTGCCTCAACGCCTTTTCATTTCTGACCCTGATATATATACTGTGTATTTCATGGTGTGATTTTCCTTCTACAGTAATAAAAGTTGACTTACACAGTGACTTTCTCACTCTGCTCTCGCCGCAAGCACTATATATTAACTATTCAAACATTTACTTAATATGTATGTAAATATTTAGCAAATGTAATGAAATTTGTAAATGGCTTTCAATAATCCTCCAGGGATGCAACACAAGTAGTGCTGTTGGGGACAAACCAGCGGTTTCATAATGAAGCTGTTAAAGGGCTTTAGTGGAAGTTTTTTTTGTTTTTGTTTTTCCGGAGTCGACAGCCCAATGATCCTGTAAACCTGCAACAAACACTCTCTTTAATCTGTCCTCCCATCCCTCTTCGGGTTCGCGTTTTAGAGCAGCACAAGAGAATGGATGCTTTTGTTCTCCAGTTCCTTTTAACACCTGATAAGATCAGTGCTTTGAAAGCGTTTGATGGAGTGCTTGAAGCTCATCTAAGTGTGCACTATGGAATGATGGCGATTTCACTCATTTGCACAACACTTGCTTCATTGTCCACGTTCACTAAGGTTCATTATGTTGGCCTTTTCTTGGACTGTTAAGCAGCTTTTTCTCGTAGATTGTTTCGCTGTGGATCATCAGTTCTTTTGATGATGTTAAAGGAATAGATTGTAGGATGTTACGGCATATATGTTTGAGCAATTCCAGACTTATGGATGTGACATTTGCAGCAAAAAACTTGAAACATAAATTCAGAGAGAATATTAATGTTAACAGAACATGGAAGCATCTGTTTATGTTTTCCAATACTAACTAACCACAGAATTAAATGATAGTTTACCCAAAAAATGATCATTTTGTCACCGTGTTCTAAACCTGTTGTAGTTTCTCTCTTTTGTTTAACACAAAAAATTTTGATTTGAAGAAAGCTGAAAATCCATTCACTTGTATAGTATGTGTCTTTTCTACTGTGGAAATCAATGGTTATAGGTTTTCAGCTTTCTTAAAAATGTATTATTTAATGTTCAGCAGAATAATTTTTTGAATAATTTTTGTGATCCGTAAATTATCAATCTACAAACATACACACAAACATACAAACATTCTAAATACTTTGTAGAAATTCTGTGAATGGACAACACAAAAGAAATAAAACTAATCTAAAGGATAAGAGTTGGCTCTCTGTTGAACAATATTTTTAATTTTAATTTAATTTTAATTTAATGCTATTTCAGGTATTTATTTATTTATTTATTTTATTTTTATATTTATTTTTATTTTTATTTTTATTTTTTATTTTTATTTTTATTTTTATTTATTTATTTATTTATTTATTTATTTATTTATTTATTTTATGGCAAGCTTTACATTTGCATGAAATCGCTCATTTGCCTATTGTTTTAATGACAGTGGAAAAGCACACAGTTTAATGCATCTGCTGTTGTTTCTTTGTGAACTGTTACATAATGTGAGAGTTTGTTTACTTTAGAGCCATGCAGGGAAATAATTTTTAGTGTTTGATATAATTAATATAAACAGATCAACAGCTCAATATAAATATATATACACACAGTTGAAGTCAGAATTATTAGCCCCCCTTTGAATATTTTTTCTTTTTAAAATATTTCCCAAACGATTTTTAACAGAGCAAGGAAATTTGCACAGTATGTCTGATAATATTTTTTCTTCTGGAGAAAATCTTATTTGTTTTATTTTGGCTAGAATAAAAGCAGTTTTAAGTTTTTAAAACCCATTTTAAGGTCAAAATTATTAACCCCTTTAAGTTATATTTTCCCCCAATTTCTGTTTAACGAAGAGAAGATTCTTTCAACACATTTATAAACATAATAGTTTTAATAACTCATTTCTAATAACTGATTTATTTTATCTTTGCCATGATGACAGCAAATAATATTTAACAAATAATTTTTTTTTAATATACTAGTATTCAGCTTAAAGTTAAATTTAAAGGATTAGCTAGGTTAATTAGATTAACTTCGCAGGTTGAGGTAATTAAGTTATTGTACAATGATGGCTTGTTCTGCAGGCTATGGAAAAATATATAACTTGCCTAATTTCCCTGCCTAGTTAACCTAATTACCCTAGTTAAGCCTTTAAATGTTACTTTAGACTGTATAGAAGTATATATATATATATATATATATATATATATATATATATATATATATATATATATATATATTACAGTGAAAGCTAACTGAAAGTAACTGAAAACTGGAATAAATAAAGTTAAACAAAATAATTAATCTGGAAGTAACAAGTTGACATTTATTTAGTTGATCTAGGTTCACCTATTTTACTTTTTACAGTGTAATCTCTTATGATGTCAGTTTATTTAACATTAAAGAGAAATATCATCAGTTGATTACATAAAACATCAAATATTTTTAACTCAAACACACTACTTTAAATTGTGCTCCAAGTGATCTCTTTACAGTTTGCATGTACAGTTTCACAAATGTACTATTGTTTCAGTGTGAACTGTGTTGAATAACGTGAGAGTTTGTTTACTTCAAAGGCATGCAGGAAATAATTGTTAGTGTTTTGGGAATGTGAGGAAATGACCGAACCACTGACCTGCCGGTTACGATCAATGATGGCAAGAGCAGACAGAGCCAGAACATCAAAAGAAAAAGTAACAGGAATATGTACTTACAGTATAAAGAGCAAGGATTGTAATAAGCTCAATGATATGTACAGCATAGCATACAATTTATTCACATACATTCAAATCAAATACATTCATCAACTTTAATGATAATGGCAGATATAGGCTGTTCTGTTAAACGTATATATACAGTATGCATGATTTTTATATTACATCTTAATTTCACATAATCGTTTGTTTTACAAGTATATGTCATACACAAAACCTTGTGTCTTATGTTGCACGGGTATATTTTTGGAAATGAGTTAAAATTATTGATTTTTATTTTAGGCCATTATTCAAATATTAAGATCATGTTCTGTGAAGACATTGTGTACATTGTACGATGTACATTACCAAGAAGTTAGTTTCAACAACTTTAAAGAGCTAAATAAAAAATAAAAATCATACTTTGATATTTTGGTCCCTCAGACTCAAGATTTTTAAATAGTTGCATCCGAAAGGGTTACGTACGGAATTAAGGTAACACTTTACAATAAGGTTGTATTTGTTAATGTTAGTTAATGTGATTACTGTGAGCAAACAATAAACAATACATTTATTAAAATGTTTGTTCATGTTAGGTAACGTTAGTTCATGAAAATACAATTGTTCGTTGTTAGTTCTTGTAGCTCACGGTGCATTAACTAATGTTAACAAGCATGCATTTAAATGTTAATAATGCATTAGTAATTGTTGAATTATGATTAATAAATGCTTACAAGTATTCTTCATCATGTTAGTAAATACAGTAACTAATAAAACATTATTGTAAAGTGTGACAAGAATTAATTACAAATATATAATATAATTATAAACATAATGTTTTAGTAATTTGCAACAATGTACAGTATACACTGTAAAAAAACATTAAGCGTTTCTGTATTTTGTGATTCACAGGTGTTTTACATTTATTTGTGGTTATGAATTGCATTATGGGTCCTTGATCTTAAAAAGTCAACTCTTTAGTTTAACATGGTGACTTTTATTGACATTTTAGTGCAATATTTAAAATAATATACAGCATTCGAACAATATATTGTGTTATATTGCTATTAAAAATGTCAATAAAAGTCACCTTTTAAAACTTTTCAGCACCAAAAGCAACTCAAAGGCTATATATATGTTCGATTTTTTTATATGAAATGTATTGTAAGTGCAACTCAGTATGAATGACACTCTAAAATCCAGTATGAATTACACTGTAAAATCCAGTATGAATTACACTGTAAAATCCAGTATGAATTACACTGTAAAAGAATTTGTCGTTTTATGTACATACATTATTGGTGAGATTAACTTAACTACAAGGATTAGTAAATACTGCATGGCTAGTTAAAAAATGATAGCAAGTGTTACCTGATAACTGATGGAAAAACTAAAACAAACAATAACACCATCTCACTGATGTTAAAATAACACAGTTTAATGCTCCTGGCACTGAAGTCGATGTGCGTGTGCTTTAATGGGCTCTTCCTGCAAATCTGGCTTTGTTGCCACTCTTTGTTTTAAGACGCTTAATTTCTCTAGCTAATCTGGAAACCCATAACCAGGGCTCAACCTATTGCTTTTCTATACTAAGATAAAGACTTAAGCAGTCCAACTCGAACCCCCCTGAGAGAAAAGCCATTTACAGATTGGCTGTGGCTGCAAACTCAGAACTAATGTCGCAAACTGCTTCTCATACACTGTAAAAATGAATCTTGAGGCTTGTAAGTTTCATAAAAAAGAATTGATGTGGTCATTAAAAATAATATGCATATTTACTTTTAAAAAATTTATATTCTGGATTTATTTTAAAATATTGAGAAGATTTTATTAATAAAATCAAGAGATAAATTTCAATTATTTGTTTAAGCAAACCAGTGCGATTATTAGGCTTAATTTGAGAAACCAATTAAGCTAATAATATTGAGGAAAGATGGCATCACCTTTATTTTAAAAAATTCACTCAATTATGTGGATTTGATTGAGATGTTTGCATTTGAATCTCAATAACAGCAGTGATCAGATGAAATTTTAAGGGAGCAGATCAACAGTGAGCATGTTAAGAGATAAGCATTAACAGTTTATCATTTCTATTGTCTTAAATAAGCTCTTTCAGGAAAGAAACATGCTGTTTCTTGCTCAAGCTTATTCAAGAGCATAGTTTTTGCCATACGATGTATACTGTATATAGATACCTGGGTATCCAACCATATTTGAAATTGATTTGCTTCTGTGTTTATTCTAAATTACATATTGAAATTGAACAAATTATTTGCATTGTAATATTTAACAGCAGTGATCAGGCAACATTTAAGCAGGGTGGACGAACAACAGTGATCTTGTTAAGTGTAAGCCTAAGCTAAGCTAAGTTAGCTAAAGCTATTCAATAGAGTTTATTTTTTATTTTTCCATTTCATAAGGTTAATTTTACAGCACTGATAATGTAATGTAATTAACAGTGTTTATATATATATATATATATATATATATATATATATATATATATATATATATATATATATATATATATATATATATATATATATATATATATATATATATATATATATATATATATATATATATATATATATATATATATAAAATACTGTATATAAAGACTAATATTTGTTTGATTAATTTTTCAGATTATTGAAGAAAATGTTCACAGTATTTTCCCACTAAAGAGGAGCGGTTTACTCAGGCAGATTTTGATAAGAGATTCGGTGCCACACAGCAGGTATTTTTTATAATGTTATTTGTGTCTTATTCTTATTCTTATTCTTATTCTTATTCTTATTCTTATTCTTATTCTTATTCTTATGCAATATAACTAATTTCTACACTTTTGTTGCATTTGACCTCACATGAAATCAGGGATGAGACAAAAGAAGTCGTCTCTCGGTTGCTGGTCTATTTGTATGAAAAAGAGGAAGAGCTCATCCAGGAGTGCAATGTAAGTATCTTAAACTGTTTCATATATTTATAGTTTCCAGAAAACTGCATTTTATACTGTTCACAGAGACACAAAAATGGTTTATTTCCTTATTGTATTTCCTTAATGTGTTTTAGTAAACCTTAAACATTTGAAATGTACAACTGAATAATTTCATAATAATAAACGTAATGTAATGAGTGGGAATGCACAGAGAATTGCCATCTGCCAGAGGGATGACCAACCATGAGGACTTCTGTCTTGGAGGATGAGTGAGTCATTGCTGGCTTGGAAAATCTAGAATTGCTGAACTGGATTTATACAAATATTCCCCAAATTAAAATCACCCAAAAACAAACTTATAATAGGTTTCTGACACAAATTCACTGCTACAACCTTTTGGGGAAATTTCACTGCATTGATTGATTGATTGATTGTGTTACTAATATTTAGCGATACAGCTTTTATACTGGTTTTATATGTTATTATTGTTTATATTTAATGTTTACATTTAGTCTAAAATGTGACTATTCCTACAAAAGAAAGTTGACAGAACATTTTTTTTCATGACATGGATAAAGAACTTTTTTCAGAGCTTAACATTGCTGTAAATTTTAAATAGATTTGTTTAACAAATTATACCATTTTGTTATCAGTGGAACATGTAATAAAATGACTTTTGGCAAAAATTCATTGTGCATGTATTTCATTATAAATGATATATTTTACATTTTATGAATGAGTAATTTTCACTAATAATATTGAATAAATGGTGGATTTGCTTAAATTATAAAAGCACTTTCCACTAAGAATATTAAAATCATCATCTATCACTCAAAAAAAACCTAGCAATTTTCACATGATTCATTCAAGTGGTTTTTGCTAAAAATAATAAAAAATCAAGTCTTGAAAATGACTTAAAAATAATATGTGCAATAGTGTTACCACTATTTTTTAAAGTAAATAGCACATAAGATTTTTTTACAGTGTATGTTACAGTCCAGGTTTATTCTGGATCAAATACAGTTTAAGTCCAAATGGATTATGACAGAGTAGGTATCTTTCTCTCTCTTTTTTTCCTGGCGAGAGATGATGGGGCTGGCTTTTATCAGAGACGGCAGACAGACACACTTCATCAGAGGAGATTTAGCTCCCTTTCCTCGCAGTTTCCAAAATGCGTTTGAAAGGGATGCAACAGATCAGCAGTCTGAGCCCGACAGCTGCGTTGCTGCCATGAGCATCGCAATTCGTAATGGACATGAGGAATTTTGGGGGACAATTTATTACCAGTGCACATGGTGTTGTTGCATTGCTTTGAGCTCATGGCATTTACACATAAAATGCTAAAACAATACAAATAATGAAAAAAACTATTAAATGAAATCTATTTAAATTACTTATCTGCCAACAAAATAAAATAAGGAACTACCTTTCAATTTGGCTATTCAATTACAGTTATTTAAAATGGAATTAAATAATGTACATAAATTCAACAGTTCTGTATAGATTTTCACTTCACTGAATCAAATCAGAGAAGCAGGGTAACTGCATGTTGTTGTTATTGTTATGCAAATATTTTTTTTTACAGGATAATTCATTTCAATTAATGAATGTTACATTTATTAAAGTAGTTTCACGTGCTTAAGAAAAAATAGTTTAGTGAGAAATGAGTTCATAATGAATATATGCTATAAATTCAGAGAAGCAGCTTCTTTTTTGTTATTTTGCATAATTAGATTTTTTAACTATTAATTATGTAACTGATAAATAGTTATTACTATTAGTTACAAATAAAATAGGTTCAACATTATAATTAAAGTATTTCTCAATGTTAGTAGTTTGGAAGTGTACTATATATGGATTTTGAGGAAATAAAGGTCTTGATAAATTCTGCAATGATAGAAAACTTCCATATTGTAACATCTGTGTACATGTCTGTGTCATGAAGGGCCAGACGAAATCTGCAGACATTTTTTGCCATTTCTGTGTATAATTTGTAAAATATGTGCAGATTTATGCGTTTTAATTTTGAGAGTTTAGTCACAAACACATTAACACATTAAATAAAAAATAATAATACATTTATATAGGGTTTGCAATTAAAACTACTTGTTTGGTCAACAAAGTAAATATCTACAGTAGAAATCAGAATTATTAAACTTTAAAAATTATTAGAATTTTTTTTTTACATTTCCCAAATAATGTTTAAAAGAGCAAGGAAATTTTCACAGTATGTCTGATCATATTTTTTTCTTCTGGAAAAAGTCTTATTTGTTTTATTTCGGCTAGAATAAAAGCAGTTTTTGTTTATTTATTTTTTATTTAAAGGTCAAAATTATTAGCCCCTTTAAGCTATATTTGTTTTGATAGTCTATAGAACAAACCATCGTTATACAAAAACTTGCCTAATTACCCTAACCTGCCTAGTTAACCTAATTAACCTAGTTAACCGTTTAAAGGTCACTTTAAACTGTACAGAAGTGTCTTGAAAAAGATCTAGTCAAATATTATTTACCGTCATCATGGCAAATATAAAATAAATCAGTTATTAGAAATTAGTTATTAAAACTATTATATTTAGAAATGTGTTAAAAAATCTTCTCTCCGTTAAACAGAAATTGGGGAAAAAAGCAAACAGGGGGGCAAAAAATTCACGGGGTTTAATAATTCTGACTTCAACTGTATACATTAACACATTTAAAAATATTAGTTAACAAACTAAATTGTACATAAATCATATAATAATTTGCATATTCAATAATATTACTGAAATTAATATAAAAACAGAATAAATATTTATTTACACACATTTACACACATACTCTAAGTAATTAAATAGATTCCATGAGAGGTTCCAAAACAATCTGCAGATTTCTGTGAGGGCAGATTCTGCGTGGGCCAATAAAATGCAACTCACCCTTCCACCCCCCATTTACACACACATACCATCCCGTCCCGTCCCCCATCCATCCTGCTCTTTAAGCTGAAAGACAGCCGTACGTACTGTATGTAGACATCGTTGACCTTTTTAACTGAAATCACACTAGCATAAAGGACATCCATTAAGTCTACATTTAGTACTACTTCACTGGATTATCCATTCACAACCTAAAACTTCTTGAGTTGACTAGTGTATTTGTTTACAAAAATCAAACTGTTTGTCGATGACTTAAAGGGATAGTTCGATTTTCCGTAGAACTCCAAAGAAGATATTTTGAAGAATGCTGGTTGATGGCAGTCTTCGAGTTCCATAGTATTTTTTTTCATATTACATGTGTTTACATTTATTTATTCATTTCCCTTCGGCTTAGTCCCTTTGTTCATCAGGGGTTGCCACAGCGGAATGAACTACCAACTTATCCAGCATAAGTTTTACACAGTGAATGCTCTTTCAGCTGCAAACCAATACTGGGAAACACCCATACACACTTATTCCCACACACACTATGGCCAATTTAGCTTATTCAATTCACCTATACCGCATGGCTTTGGACAATATAACAATTGTATGATTCATTTCTCACAATTAGGCGCATTACATTAACGTGTTCAATGCAAAACTGTTGACGTTTCTCTCTACAGCACTGACTTATAGATCATTAAATACTCTGCCAAGTAACAAATTCATGCTCGCTTAAGCTCCAGGATCAGTGCATTAGAGAGACTGAAAAAATGACTATCGCTCACATCTAAAGACCCCACAGTGTAAGAGACCAAAGGCAAATCTGTATGTCATGTTCTCAACTTTCTGTAGCAAGTCTTCAAATCCGCCCCGCTGCCTAATGTCCAAATGAACAGCATACACTCAATCTCAAAGACACTGATCAAAGCTGAGAGAAAAGATCAAAAAGGGACACATACCTTATCTGACAGGAGGACATAACTGTCTTAAACAGCTCCGCGCTTCTCAACACCGTTCCTTGGTCTGGGCTGAGCATGTCTGGGCCTCAAATGGCCCCTTTCTGACCTGATTACAGCTCTTTTCCTGCCTCTTTGAACCTTTGAAGAAATGCTCAAAAATATGCCATCTAATTCAGCCATGCAGTGGGGAAGGACGTTTTACCTTTGGCCAGAGATGATGGCGAAGAAGCTGCCTCTTGGCATTTTTAACACTGAATGAAAGATCATTAGTTAGATCAGTTGCTCTTCATTGTACAGAATGTGAACTTAATGTACTTATAGTGTACTTACTTATAATGTACTTGAAGTGACTACATGGGTTGAGGTTAGTTTCGGGGGTAGGTTTAAGGATAGTACCTACTGTAGTTATCCAGTGTAATGATTATGATACATACATAGTATGCATATGTAAAACAGGACTGTTAAATAAAGTATGTTTACATCTGTACAATGTAAACAGTGTTGTCATGCTGATTTTTTATTGAATAATAATAGTTTTCAGATTAAGGCCCAATCCCAACTCTACTTTTTGTACCCCTACCCCTTCCCCTTGGCCCTTAAAACTGAGTCTAAAGGGAAAGGGATTTAAAATTTACCCCTAAGAAATGGGACACCGCTACAACACCTACACACATCATCATATGTCATTGTGAGCTCTTGCTTCATAGGATATCAGACGATCGCGATTGCTGTAGTTATTCCAGATACGTTATTTTTTAGTATTTATCTTCAGGAAATCACTGAAAGCAATGATATCATGTTATCATAATAATATAATGTGGCAATAAGATCATAACTGTACTGAGTATTTACACCCTGACCATATTCATCTATGTAAACACACCAAAAACAACATTAACATTATAGCAGACACTGTAAAAAGTTAATTCCCAGCCACTAGACTTTTCTGACAGGGTTTAGAGTGTCATCGAGTGACAGAATGTTGTGGGATTGCTATATAGGAGTTGTTATTATAATGGATTATAGATTGCGAAATTTTACGTTTTTTATTTTAGCTTTTTTTAATCCATGATGGTAAAACATGAATGTGGTTATGAATATATTAAAACATGTGCTTGTTTGTTATAAAAATTCATAATAATTACGAAAAAAATACTAATTTGTGGATCTCCTTACCTCTGGGTGCAGAATGTTGTAGAATTTTTTTGCCATGTACACCAATTTTTTCCTCATTAAGACTGCATAATGATGAGAATACAGTGTTAAATAATGAATCAGTCATTATTATATGACTTATAAGATAGGAATGCTGTGACAGTGAGATATTTGCCTCACCTTGTCTCCATAGTGATTGGATGGCTTTCTTATAATTGACAGTGTTGAATACTGCATATTACCCACAGTTAAACATTATCTGCTCCAAAACAAGTAAACTCTTGAGCTTAACGTGTAATCTCTTGTTAAAATCTCTTGAAAAATGTGGAATAGTTTTGTAAAAAATAAAAAATGAAAATGTCAGACCCATTTAATCATGTTTACCATGTTAAAATTCTTCCTGAAAGTTGTGGTGAAACATGATTTTGGAACGTAAACCACAAATGTGAAATGTGTAAACATGTACAATGTTGAAACTTGTAAACAAATGTGCACACGTGTGGAAAATTTGAAAAACATAAAATGTTTCTAATCATGTTTCCTTGTGTTTTTCCAATGTGTTGCACGTGATTTTAATATCATCACACATGTGAACAAATACTGACAGGTGTGGGAATGTGATTAAATGTGTTTTCATATAAAAATGCTCCAAATCCATGTTTTCATGTGTGTTCCACATGTTATGATTTTGACATCATTACACATGTGAACAAATACTGGCGTGAGTGGAAACATGATCACATTTGTTTTATACATAAAAAATATACCACATACAATGTTTCATATTCCACGTGTGATTTAACCATCAATATATAAGAATTGTTATTGACTTATGGAAACATGATCACTTGGGTTTTACCTAAAAATGTTCCCAAACACACATTTCGTGCATGTTCCACACATTTTACCTGTGATTTTAACATGTAAATCTCATATAGATTTTTTCTATTCAGACTAGGTGTGTTCACACCATTTCATAACTGTCATAATCTAGTGACTATAGTCAGGGGCTTAACCAATATGCAAGGTAAGCAGCTGCTTAGGGCCCTGGGGAATTAGGGGCCCCCGACCAATGCCAAGAAGCCTATATTAATCATATAGCTCTTTTAAACATTTTCTATCATATGCTGTAAAATCTGTCAACAACTGTTAAGATTTTACTGTTATTACTTATTTTTCAAAACCATGAATAATGGAATATTCCTTCTGTATTGCACATGCGCGAGGTGTGAGCGCTTTAGTGAAAGAAACTGCCAGCCAGTGATGCCAACTTAACGACTTTTAAGTTCCCCCTAGCTCCAAATTTTCAAAAAAGTGACTAGTGAATGTTTTTAAGTGTTTCTGAAGATTTTTAGAGACTCTTATGTGTGCGTTCTGTACTGTTCCTAATGTTACTCTTCGCAACGAGCTGCAGGTGATGCCATCGGTCTCTCCCATGCCTCAGAGCACTCAAAGGCGGCACAGTACCACACAGCCGTCTCTCACACCTGCAGCACTAAGAGCAGATCATTCCTCTGCAGAGATTTTAGTGACACCAGTCTGCCAGCGATAAGAGTAGAAGCAGGTAGTGTGTAGAGTGAGAATTTTGAGAAATTATATTTTTAACATTATTTATCAACAATACCTGAAATTGCTTAGGGGTACGAAATCACTAAGTCCACCCCTGACTATAGTAGAAAGCATTCACATCATTGTAGAAGTCATATTTACAATTTACAAAAACTAGATTTTTTCTGAGAGCTTTGAAGCTCTTATGTGACCCCTGTACCCTCTCATTGCTGCAGATTAATTTAGCTGCTATGATTACGTCTTGTTAGATGTGCTATAGAAATACATACAATTAACTTAATTATGATAGTGGGTATTTATGTTATGAATGCATGTTTTTATGAATATTTTACTGTATATACAGCTTTTTTTTACAGTCAAACGGACAGCCTTTGAGACCTGTGCAAAGATTCTACAGAGATTCTACAGTGTCCATAGAAAGCTTTCATAATGCCGGCAGCTAGCTCTCTGCAACTCTCACATGGTCGCCCTCTGAAGCTAAGCAGGGCTGTGCCTGGTCAGTAGGGAGACCACATGGGAAAGCTAGGTTGCTGCCGGAAGTGGTGTTAGTAAGACCAGCAGTGGGTGCCCAACCTGTGGTCTGTGTGGGTCCTAATGCCCCAGTATAGTGACAAGGACTCTATACTGCTCAGTAAGGGTCGTCTTTTGGATGAGATGTTAAACCGAGGTCCCGACTCTCTGTGGTCATTTAAAAATAAATCCTAGGATTACCTATAAAAAAGAGTAGGGGTTTAACCCCGGAATCCTGGCCTCTGTCTATTATGTCCTCCTAACCATCCACATACCATAATTGGCTTCATCACTCTGTCTTCTGACCACCAATCAGCTGGTGTGCGGTGTGCGGTCTGGCGCAATACGGCTGCCGTCGCGTCATCCAGATGGATGCTGCACACTAGTGGTGGATGAGGAGATTCCACCCAATGTGTAAAACACTTTAAGTGTCCAGAAAAGTGCTATATAAATGTAAGGAATTATTAATTATTATAATTATTATTGAAATCTAGTCGAGTGCTCCCTGCTTCCCATCTCGAGACCCCCAAGTCTAGTTTAAAATAAAACACATAGTCTATAAAATTGTATTCCTCATAGTATGGCTTAGCTTTGGCCTTTCAGAATTGGCAAAAGGCTAATTCTAGAAAAAGTCTCATATAACCTCCACATTCCCATAATGCATTGTGCTGGCGGACTTTGACTTTAGAGCTCAACTGTCCTTACATGACTGTTTACATATATTTCTCCTGGCACACAGTTGAAGGAAAATACTACTAATATTTATGTTAAGATCAAGGTATGTGAGACATATGGAGCGAAGTGAACAGATTCCCTGTGAGCTAATAAACACCGCTATTGGTTTGTGGTCGAATAATCATAGCAGTGTTTCTCCGGCTCATGTAACCAGACCAGCTGCCGGACAAATCATGTGTGCAGAGGTTTGACGGCGTGTGGACTGCAGTGAAGGCATTTGATGCTTTGCATTAGGAAAGCTTTGGAGTGCTTGAGCGCTCTACAGATTCCTTATCCTCATCAATGTTGTGTAAAGAAAGGGAGTCTAATCCTATCAGGCCCTCAAATCCTCCGCCGGGGCCTCTTCTCCCAGGAACACAGAGCCCGGCTAGCCAAGTACGCACCTGGCAGTTGTCCAGCCCTGCTCTGGTTCCAGGTGAGGATGGCGCTTCACTGGAAACAAAGGCCACGTTTGTCTTTGACGCTAAAACTACTTATGACATCAACACAATCCATCATAATAAAGCTTTCCTCCGGGAGACGTTTGCGATAGATAAGAAACGAAACTTGATTGTGTATGCATGCTTGCAACTTACATCACCGTGAAGCAGTCTTGGAGCTCAGCTGTAAAAGTCACTGATACCATATGTTACATGGTGAGGAAGTGGTGCATGTAAATGGACGTGTTATACTGTTAAGGCCCTTTCACACTGAGCGTGATGTGATAAAGTGAAGTGAATCACAGATGAATGCTGCTTTTACACCCAAAGGGAAATGATTCAATGCCTATCACAGATTAGGCGGATAGGTGATGCTGACTGACAATGCATGGCATAGAAATTATTTTTTAAAAAAAATTTTTAAAAATTGTTTAACAAACCAAAATAATGCATGGTAATATGCATTCTCGCTTATTAAAAAGTTAAAGTCTCGCTTATGACTGTAATAAAATGTACAGCCTATCTTCAATTCTCGTTTTCTTCCATTTTACCATTGACTTTTATTTTCCCTTTTTTTGTTGCTCTGACTTACATCAAAAAATTCTGATCTCATAGGTCAACAGTAACAAACACTTGATCTTATAGACTTATAGACTTAAACTTATAGAAGGCAAGCCTGCAATCTTTATTAATGTCTAATGTTAAAACTAGCAGTCCAACTTTGCCAGTATGCAATTAAAGAGACAAGACTTTTATTATCGATGAAGGAGAGGTGTTTTTGTACAGTATGAAAACGACTAGCCGCTTTAGTAATCAACATTGTAAAGAGTTTTGACAGTTTGCAATCCAGTTTTGTTCAAACTACAGACAATTGTACTTACTGTTTGCACACATGTGCCAAAGAATTAGCAATTTGATTAAATTAATGAGAAATGTCAATCCGATGTGAAAATAAGCTAACTGTTCAGACATCTAAACTAAAGCTGCTGTCCCACTAGAGTTTGAGCTTGCAAAATTCTGCAGTAAGGCGTTGCAAAAAGAGGCGGGATTAAACAAGATGATTAGACATTAAAAAAGCAAGCGATTGGTCCATATTCAAGGGATGAAATTTCGCAGGTCAGAGTTCACCAAGCTTAAACTTTTCAACGCGGCGAACTGCAAAACTTGTCGCTCAAGCTTGCGTTTCTGGTCTGAGGCATTCGTGTGCGTATGAATGGAAGTCGATAGGGAGAAAAGTCCAGTGTGACCGCAGCTTTATAGTTTTGAAATATAAAAAAATCAATTGAGAATTGAGCCAAAGCAATTGAGGGAAAACTGTAATGTAATCTTCAAAAGCAGTCAAGTTGAATTTCTTCTAAATTGCTAGATTGTTTTTATAGAAATGTACTGGAAATTGTCTGCCCATCCGGCATCGACACAATCTACATAGTAAAAGCCTTATAGAAATAAAGATGAATAAAAATGAATTGCCCTTACACATGTCTGACCTTGATTGAAGAGATCATATTGAAAACAAGATTTCGAAGATTATTACATAATCACCACAAACCAATGGTTGTTCAAAGGTGTTTAGCAGCTAGAGCAAAATTAGCTTTGTTAACTCCAAAAAATACTCTGAAATCACACCAGTTTGTTCTTCAATGTCAGTTGAAGTACATCAGGCTTTTTAAAGCAACAGCAAAGTCGATTGTCCTCATTTAAACTCCTGTTTTTTATACATCTCACCAAACAATAATGATAAAATTACCCTTTAGCCAAATAAATGTGGTGAAATCCAATGGAATGCAGCTCATTCCGGCTCTCTTTCCAGTGTGGCTGAAGGAAGCAGAGCATTCATTGTGTGTTTTCAAGCTGGCTCCTATTACTAACACTGTCCTTAAATTACAGGCTGTGCGTGTGTTATTTTAAGTGATACTCTGTACCGTCACAGTCAGACTCACTCTAAATAAACGGGACTTGGGCAGACCGTTTGGATCACAAATCATGTGCTAGGAATATTCATGGTGGCAATGAGTGAGTTGTGTGGTTATGTGCCGAGACTAATGATCCAGCCTGCTTAATTTCTGGTATACTGTGTGTGGAGGAGTGTGGAAGCGTTTATGTGCAGAGCATTCTGGCCCATATCAATGAATTCTCTGCCAATTTCAATATTTAACTTGAGCAATTTCAGATTGCCACTATAAGTTGTCTGTGCAGGATCACCTTTGGATGCTAGTAGTGAAGTAATGTTTCTATCGAACACACAAGAGAGATCAAGGATTTCTCAGGTTGTAAAGGAAAACCTGGGTCACATGCGGCAATATGGTGGAAAAAGGATTTATTTTAACCTGTTTGTTTGTTTGTTTGTTTGTTTGTTTGTTTGTTTGTTTGTTTGTTTGTTTGTTTGTTTTAAGATGCATTAACTTATTTCTGTATTGATTCTCTTTTGTTTCTGTTTTGTTTTGTTGAATTTATTTATTTATATGTTTGTTTATTTGATATTTGTTTACTTTGTCTATCTATCTATCTATCTATCTATCTATCTGTCTGTCTGTCTGTCTGTCTGTCTGTCTGTCTGTCTGTCTGTCCGTCCGTCCGTCCGTCCGTCCGTCCGTCCGTCCGTCCGTCCGTCCGTCCGTCCGTCCATCCATCCATCCATCCATCCATCCATCCATCCATCCATCCATCCATCCATCTATCTATCTATCTATCTATCTATCTATCTATCTATCTATCTATGCCTCATATCCATCCATCCATCCATCTATCTATCTATCTATCTATCTATCTATCTATCTATCTATCTATCTATCTATCTATCTATCTATCTATCTATCTATCTATCTATCTATCTATCTATCTATCTATCTATCTATCTATCTATCTATGCCTCATATCTATCTATCTATCTATCTATCTATCTATCTATCTATCTATCTATCTATCTATCTATCTATCTATCTATCTATCTATCTATCTATCTATCTATCTATCTATCTATCTATCTATCTATCTATCAGTATAACAATTGTATTCTTTTTATCTCATTATCAGTTGTTGTTTGTCAGTGACATATATCAGATATTTCAGTTGAATCATTTACTTAAAGGGTCAACATATTTCACAGCAAAAAAAAAAAAAAGAAAAGAAAAGAAAAGAAAACATTATGGGACATTTTTGCATCAACATTTTAAACATTAATGGCATTTCTTTTTGTCACTGTGAATAGTTTTTTTTAGCTCACAACCCTGGTTATTTTCGCATCCTGCTTCTACCGACTTTTGCCTCTCACCCAGAGTTATGATGAAACACAAAACAGTTTCACCACACAAAATATTTCTTAAGGTGTTCAAATATGTCACAAAGGAAAAGTAATCAGTTACAACACACTTGCTGGCCTCATGCCCCAATAAGCATTTATTAAGCAAATGCTTGGACAACATTTAAACCCTGCTAGTTCACTGCATGCCTCTTCAATCATTTCATGCATGAAGCTTTAATATGTGGCAAAATATCTCATTATTATTTCCACCTGGTGTTTACATGTATTCTCTTGTGACCACTTGTGTAAATTTCATCAAGACTCATCTTGCTTATATCTTCATGCTGTACATGATTTGCTGTAGGAGCACTCTGTGTGACATACAAAAGCACCTGTGAGTGAACAAATCCATATTATGGAGCTTACAAGCAAGCAGGAATTTAATCTAATGAAAGTAAATTATTTGTTTAATAAAACATTCACGAACCTGTATAAAAATGCCACAATTAAAGTCTAATTAAAGTCTAGTTCTGAGTCTAAGTTGTAATCAAATACTAATTTCTTTTTTTTCTGAAAGACAAACTTAAACATTTAATTTAACCCAAAGCTTGAATCAATTACTAGTTTTGGCATTTCACAAAAGACTTTATAAGTGAACAGCCCATGTGGCTTTCTTCTTTGAGTTAGAACTGCATTAATTACTTCTTTCTGGCATACTTTACACCATACCTACAAAGTAAGCTACTGTTGACTGTGGAAATGCAAGCCTGATCTGGGTGACCCATACTGAACCATACCTGACAAAAGTCTTGTCGTCAATCCCAGTTGTAAGAGCATCAAATAAAATTTTGACTTCCAGTTGATCATTTGGAAAAGTGGCAGAAGGTAGATTTTTTTTAATAAATCATCTGTTGATTTGCATCCCAATTATCACAAATACTGCAGAAATCTATTGGAATCCACAGGGACCCAAGATTTTCATAGAAATCAAGTTTGGTGAAGGAAAAATCATGGTTTGGGATTACATTCAGTATGGGGGTGTGCAAGAGATCATGCATTATAATGCATTTTGACCAATTGATAATCTAGGAAACATCAGAGAATGGCACATAATCATTTGCATAGATGTACAAAAGCATTTGCAACTTGTTTAAAGAAATGAGAAACTGCTTTTTTGATGTGCACAAGTGACACAATGATATGAAGATTGAACAGGTAGTTTTAAGAATTTTAATTCTGATCTGAGAAATGTACCAAAAGGACTGAGGAACACTGTAATCAGGTGGAGTCAATAATCAATGCATAAACACACAGGCATGCATGGTTCAAGATGTCTGTATAAACTGAAAGTGTGAAGGAATACATTCTGATAGTAGCCTACATCTAAGTGATTTCAGCACAGAAATTCAGTTCTGCAAACTGTCGGAAAAATCTTCCCTTGCCTACTTTTCACAATTCAATTCTTTTCAATTCAATTCATGTTTATTTCTATAGTTCTTTTGCAATGTAAATTGTATCAAAGCAGCTTAACTTAGAAGTTCTAGTAAATTGAAACTGTGTCAGTCCAGTTTTTAGAACTGACATTCAGTTTGGTTCAGTTCGGTGTTGTTTAATTCTAACTGCTGAAAGTTCAAACACTGAAGAGCAAATCCATCAATGCGCAGCTCCACATGTCCCAAACTAAACAAGCCAGTGGCGACAGTGGCGAGGAACAAAACTTCACCAATTGACAAACATAAAAGAAAAAAAAAAACTAGAGAGAAACCAGGTTCAGTTAGGCATGGCCATTTCTCCTCTGGCCAAACTTCCTGTACAGAGCTGCAGTCTAGGCGCTGGAGACAGGATAACACTGGATGTCTATCGTGGAGAACTGCAGGTGTGAATAGGTGACCGGTGGGTGATCAGGCTGGTCCATGGGATTAATGTGAAGACTCATCTGTCACTGTGGTCTTTCATGAGTCAGTCTCAAGCTCTCTGCTCCTCCATGGCTGCCACAGCATCAGCTCAGGATATGGCCTGATCTAGGATTATGGATACCTTGGCATCATTTCTTCCCAGGTCATGGATCGCATCAATGGTGCTGCATAATCTCTAGAGGCCTCGGGATGAGTATCCCCAGGTGGAAAAAGAGAATAAAGAAAATAATTAGCATAGCTGCTGTTCATTGTGTATTTAAACACGAAATGCAAAAATGAAGTTCTATAAATGAAAGAAGTAGTTATATAAACAGACATGTGAGTGTTTCCAACAAAATGTTGAATACATTAAGATGTGCTTTGCTAAAAAGATTAATCTTTAATCTAGTTTTGAACTTAGACAGTGTGAAACCTCGGACATTGCCAGGAAGGCTATTACAGAGTTTAGGAGCCATAAATGACAAGGCTCAACCTCCTTTAGTGGATTTACCACAAGAAGCCCTGAGTTTTGAGATCTTAAAGAGCGGACTGGATTGTAGCAAGACAAAAGTTTGGTTAGATAAACAGGAGCTAGATTATTTAAAGCTTTATAGTTAAGAAGCAATATTTAGTTTCACAGTGATTGGTTGCCACCCTGGTTTTTCACTTGATATTTGCATGAAGTTGAGAAATGCCCAATCTTTCTGACTCTTTCTGCTGCTATCAATGCTTTCTCCATGCCGCTTTTAATCCCACAATGCAATGGCAGGGCGTTTACACTCAACTGCCATATGATTAAACTGAAAACACTCGCTGCTCTGAACTCACAATGTGCCAACATGCTGTTAGACTCCATTTACACATGTATTTAATGTCAACTTGTTATGAGGTTAAAAAAAATGCATGCTAATACCAGGTGCAAACATGTTGCAAGTTGATAAGATGTGATTGAATGACCCTAGATGTTTACTAGCTGTGAACATCGCTTTCTATATTTTTTTAATCAGATCTTTTTCAATTATGCCCCTACCTCTGTGTCCCTTTGCCCGTGGTTATTTAATTGAATAATACGTTAACGATGAGTATTACCGCGTAGAACAAACCACCCACACAGGCTGACAAAACCACATCCATATTTATTTATGATCCCAGTGTCTTTGGTTTTAATAGAGTCGAGGGCAAACATGCCACTGGAGCCCTTGCGTTTCTGTGAATTAGCATTTTTATTAATCCAGAATCACTCACTTGAATGGGAATTATCACCCACAGATTAGTGACGTTTTCTCTCTCTCTCTCTCTTTTTCCCCGGCAATCTATCTTTGCGCTGCAGAAGCCATAAATTCTCACTAAAGAGGGAACACAAACACATGCAGGAGGGGAATGTGGCGTTTAATCCTCCATCATTATCAAGCTGCCCTTCGAACCTCCATCTGCCAGAGCGTGCAGCTTGTTCTATGAGGCCTGCGGGTGACAGTTAGGAGGGTGAGGATGCACCCTGACCACAGTGCCCGAATTAGCACATCTCATTTATGCAGTGGAAAACTGACTGTTGTTCGAATTTACCACCCGATTCTCATATCTGATCCTCTGGCAGGCAGGAAAGAGAAAAAGAGCGGGAGGTCAGCGGAAAAATAAAACTCCCCTTCTGTACAGCTGTGTGTGTGTGTGTGTGGTGCCAGTAAAAACACAGTCAGGGTTGTGAAATGACGACTGAAATGATGAGTCATTTTGATATCAAACATGTGGTTAAAGGAAGATGGGAAATCGCAGTTTGGTGTCTCTTGTGGAATGCAGCCAGCGTCAGGGTTAATCAATGAGTCTAATTACTGAAATGAAAATACAGGATCGTGTCCGTGAGGAAACAAACAGCTGCATCTTTAGGGAATGATATGTAAAAAAGCTGTTTTCATGTGAAATGGCTTGAGGGGATTCTAGGATTTGGGATTGTCTGAGTTCTGCTACAAAAAAAAAGAAGAAGACTTTTAATAATAATAATAATAATAATAATAATAATAATAATAATAATAATAATAATAATAATAATAATAATAATAATAATAATCTTTATTGGATTTTGTGATTCAAAACTAGTAAATAGTTTGGAAAACATTTTCAGTGAGAATATTTAATAATTAATTACAAACACTCATGGGTAGTACACTAAAGGTAAAAGTAAGTTTAGTATTCAGTAAGTTTGAATGCCATTTTGTGACATGTATGGCAATAAACACCAGTAGATACCGCAGATCTTGAAAATAAAATAACTAGCTGTTTATATATGAAAGTTAGAAGTGTGGGCAGCACGGTGGTGCAGTGGGTAGCGCAATTGCCTCAAAGCAAGAATGCCGCTGGTTCGAGCCCTGGCTTGGTCAGTTGGCATTTCTGTGTGGACTTTGCATGTTCTCCCTGTGTTCGCATGGGTTTTGCACTGAATTCACGCTTCTAACTAATTTAATTTCATTTTCTATTCAGCTTAGTGCCTTTATTAATCAGGGGTCACCTCTGGATGCTCCGGTTTCCCCCACTGTCCAAATACATGTGGTTTGGTGAATTGAATAAACTAAAATTGGCAGTAGTGTATGTGTGTGAATGTAAGAGTGCATGGGTGTTTCCAGTGTCGGGTTGCGGCTGGAAGGGCATCCACTGCATAAAACATATGCTGGAAAAGTTGGCGGTTCATTCTGCTGTGGCGACCCCTGATTAATAAAGGCACTAAGCTGAAAAGAAAATGAAATAAAATTAGTAAGAAGCGTGAATTATGTGCAAACCTACTATTTCAGTCACTCAGTAATGTAATTTTAATTTTATTGAGGTTTAATTGAATTGAATTGAATTTATTAGGATTAACCCCTTGAGATGTACCATCTCATTTTCAAAAGGGTCCCAATGTATCGCAATCACATAATAATAACACAAAGCACAAATTACATCACATCCATGAAACAACAACAACACAAACACTAACAGAATGGGGGATCACACAATTATCAGTGACATAAGAACATAATAAAATTATTCATATTTTAATAAAATGTAATAATTATTAAAATGTCATATTAATTAATATATATCCGGGGGCATCACGGTGGCACAGTTGGTAGCACGATCGCCTCACAGCAAAGAGGTACGAGCCCTGGCTGGGTCAGTTGGCATTTCTGTGTGGAGTTTGCATGTTCTCCCAGTGTTCGCGTGGATTTCCACTGGGTGCTCCAGTTTCCCCCACAGTCCAGTCTCACCCACCACAAAACATGCGGTATAGGTGAATTGAATAAGCTAAATTGGCATGTATGTATGTGCCATGTGTTAAAATGTGTTAAAGTAACAATGTGGCATGTGTTAAAGTGTATGTGTGTGAATGCAAGAGTGTATGGGTGTTTCCCAGTTATGGGTTGTGGCTGGAAGGGCAACTGCTACGTAAAAGACATATGAATAAGTTGGCAGTTTATTCAGTTGTGGCGACCCCTGATTAATAAAGGGAAGAAAAAGCCGAAAAGAAAATGAGTAAATGAATAAATGATTTTATACATAATTATTTATGAATTGCATTTGAAAGCTGTCTGTTATATTGGGAAAGCAGAGCACTATTCTGCTCTTCTGACTGGTATTTTAAATGGTTCTGTTATGTCGTGTCTGGTGTGGACAGAAAATTTGGTTGTTGCTGGAATGTTGTTGTGTCACATTTAGTTAGAACAGTTAGTACACAGTAATGTTAGTTCTGAAAATATTCAAGTTGGTTTCTGCCAAAGAAAAAATGATTAAATTGTGACTATTTCCTCACAGTTCTCACTTATACCAACAATTTCAATTCATAAGCTGCAAATACAAGTTTACATTTCTAATTTTTGAGGAAAAAAGTCTGAACTGTGAGAAAGTCTGACTGTTTTTTTTTTACCTTTTCAAACACCTTTTCATTCAATGTTCCTCGCTGGTGGAATGATTTTTCCATTCTCACTCGGACTGCGGATACACTGGTATCCTTCAAATGACAACTAAAAACCCATCTCTTCAGAGAACACCTGAACCCCGATAAATAATACCAAAACCACCTATAAGAGGCACTTTCTCTCTCTTTTCTCTCTCTCTTTCAAAAAACAAAACAAAAACCTCCTACTCTAGCACTAAATTCTCTGAGCACAAACAAGTTCCTTTCAATAACAAGTTAAGTTTGAATAGCACTTCCAGAACGTATTACCTCTTCTTGTTGAATTGCTGAATACCTCCTCAATTGTAAGTCGTTTTAGACAAAAGCATCTGCTAAATGACTAAATTTAAATGTAGAGTTGTAAGAAGCCCTTGAAACTTACAATTGCGAGAAATAGTCATAATTCAAAGGATAAAAATGTCAGAATTCAGACATTTAAATTTAGAATGCAAAAATTCAGAATTTAACATTCCCTTCTAAATGTCAGCCTCTTACTTTTTATTATACTTTATTTTAGTTTTAGATTTCAGCTAATTCTAAATTTCTAAATAAAGTTTTTCCTGCAATTCTAAGTAAGAAAATGTTATAAAAACGGTCTGAGATATACGCAACGTGCACGAAATTAAGTCACAGTTCTAAAGTTAAAATTTAGAATCTATTTTCCTAATACCCTTTGCTCTTTAATCCTCACATTTTATACACAGTTTAAATCTGGCATGGTTGTATCTCACATATTTAACTCATATATTCACAGTTCTGAATATTTACTGTGGTATTCTAAACAAAAATGTCAGAATTATTGCAAGATACAAACTCAAGACATTATCAGAAATGTCAAGTTTGTCATCTATAGCACTTCTTCAAAACAAGGAAGGAAGGAAACTTATAACCATTGAATTTGGCTTGTGGTGTATTTTTTTAAAGAGGCCAGTCTGATAGATTTCGATGCAAATTACAAAACAGGGCCAGAAGAAAAGACTAATGGAGATAATCCACTTCGCATCTGCTTTGGGGATACATTAATAAGATGAAAAGGAAAGATGTTATTTGCTTACGGGATACTTAAGAGACATGCGTCGGGTTTTCTAAAGAGCCCAAAGCTTGCTTTTTGTCAAATTCAGCTTACATTGCATGTGTAGACGTGAGAGCAATCATTTACATGCAAATTACTGTGTGAAATACACGAGGAGTGAGGCGGTTGTACTTTTCTGTTGAGGAATGAGTGGCTTTCATGTTATAAGTGAAGGATTTACACCTCTCAGGAGTCAGATTGCCTTACACTTTTATCATTGGGTGCTAATCTACCTGCAATTGAACACACATTTGAGAACACTACTTAATCTGTTTATTCAGATAATAAGACAACATGAAAAAGGTTTGCAAATTGAGTAAGAAAATGAAGCCTATTTTTTCTTTAAACATTTTTTAAAAGGTATTATGACATGTTGTACCTGAAGTAAATGTGTATTTTAGCATGCTTCTGATAATATGAATATAGACACTAAAAACATGTTTAAGAAAATGAAGCTTTTCTGTAAACAAGTATAATGTGTTTTGAAAATTAGCTTCAGAGGAAAATTTATCTTGTCATAATGTATCTGATCTTGTCATAATCTTGATCATAAATTGATCTTGTCATAATCTTGTCATAATATATATTTATTAAATTTTATTCTGCTGTTATGCATGCTATTATTATGCATGCTTCTACTAATTTGTATACACACTTTATTGAATTTATATTTCAATAAAAAGGTAATGTGTACACCGTAAAAGCTAACAGTTATTGTCACTAAATGAAATAAGTTAGATTAACTTATATATTTTTAAAAAGTTACTTTTATTTACTTTGATTATATTAAGCAGAACTCAAACCGAATGAGTTATATATATATATATATATATATATATATATATATATATATATATATATATATATATATATATATATATATATATATATATGATATTATATATATTTTTTGTGATAACTCTAATGCTAGAAGCAATACCAAACCACTTTGAGCAGCTATAGTTGTTTACTGGGTTGGGCAAAAATACATTGAAATATATTTTAAATTAAATTACCAAATACCTCAATTTTAAGTGTATCAAAATAAACTACAAAATACAGCAGCCACAAATGTATCAAAGTAAAAAAAAATACTGTATTTTTGTATTTTGGGAGAATAAAATTTCTCATGCCTATTCAATCTGTCCCATCACCATTAAACTGATTTAGTGAAGTAAACAACCATTGATAACCATTTAACCAGTTAACGAGTTGGAGTACTATCTCTCTTTCTATATCACTATCTATTGTGAAAATTGCCACCATTTCTAACAGTCTTATATTTATTTTAAAAGGGTGACATATGAAAAAGGTTATATAAAACCTTTGTTCACGTAATTTGTTTTTTATTTCTTCAATACTCTCAATGTCTCATGGTTTCTGCAGTTGTAGTCGTTTTAGTCATTTTAGCAATTATACTCGTCAATACACAATACGAAACACCATCTCAAAAATGTTCTATCTGCTTTTGCTGCCAAAAAACCTGAGTTGAAAGTTTTTGACCAATTTTTGTCAGTCTGTAGACTGGAGTATTATTAAATATTTTTGTCTCATATTGATTAACTGTCAAAGTTTGTAATCAACTATGCATAAAGAGCACCTGCAGAACATCTACTGGCATTTGAAACAGCCAATAAAGTTTTGAAGGTATCGTCGACTTTTTTATGTTGTTTGTCTTATTTTCCTGTCTTAATCTGACTTGCTCCCGAATCTACCCCTACTATTTGTCTGCTACTTTCTTCATATGTGATGCATAATTGCCATCTATAGTCCAAATATTGATCAACTTCTTCATTATTAATTAATTTTTTAGTCTGATCTCAAGCCTAGACAAATAACTGAGAAAGAACTACTATTGAAGGCCGCATTTTTATGAAGTCATCATGTAGACTTCTTACAAAGTATTTTACAGTATTTTAAAAGTTCAAAAATACAAGACACTAAAGTATTTGGATACAAAATATTAAGCCATTTTCATCAATCCTATCAAATACTAATTACAAAATGTTTTTTTTTTGTATTTGAAATACGTATTTGAAATACACGTAACAAATACAACCCATCCCTGGTTGTTTGGACTTAATTCATTCTATTAACTGTACTTTGTTTAGGTTACTAATACTCCAAATCAGGGGTCACCAATCTCGGTCCTGGAGGGCCGGTGTCCCTGCAGGGTTTAGCTCCAGCTTGCCTCAACACACCTGCCTGGATGTTTCAAGTATACCTAGTAAGACCTTGATTAGCTTGTTCAGGTGTGTTTGATTAGGGTTGGAGCTAAAATCTGCAGGACACCGGCCCTCCAGGAACAAGTTTGGTGACCCTTGCAGTCTAAATGTTTGATGATATCAACACAAATAACGTATGTGCATATGACTCAATATATAGAGTTGAAGTCAGAATTATTAGCCCCCCGAATTATTAGACCCCCTGTTTCTTTTTTCCCCATTCTCTGTTTAACGGAGAGAAGATTTTCAAACACATTCAACACATTTCTAAACACTATAGTTTTAATAACTCATTTCTAATAATTGATTTATTTTATCTTTGCCATTATGACAGTAAATAATATTTTACTATATATATTTTCAAGACACTTCTGTACAGCTTAAAGTGACATTTAAAGGCTTAACTAGGTTAATTAGGTTAACTAGGCAGGTTAGGGTCATTAGGCAAGTTATTGTATAATGATGGTTTGTTCTGTAGACTAAAAAAATATTTATCCTGAAGAAAAAAATATTATCAGACATACTGTGACAATTTTCTTGCTCTGTTAAACGTCATTTGGGAAATATTTAAAAAAGAAAAAAAAAATTAATGGGGGTTTAATAATTCTAATTTTAACTGTATACGTTTACAGTACTTTCTTTCAAAACGTACATGATTTGTTGCAATCTGTTTTCTCAAACTAGAGTTAACTTATCAGATTTTACAGCATAAGAAAATTGATCTTTTAACAAATTGTCATTGTGCTTCAGAAATACATTTATATTTTTAATTACTAAATATTTTGAAAACAAGGGCCTGTAAATTTCTAATGCATTAACATGACACTGTTTTATGCAAAATATCTTAAAACAACAGCAAACATCTTAAAGCCAATCAAGTGCGTGCTATGATTTGTTATTGTAAAATGAAGCACAAATCACTGTGTGTTGTCTGATCTGTATGAGCTGTTTAGGATGCGTGTGTGTGTCTGTAATCTGTGTATTGTTTCCATGATTAACAGCCTCTGATGGGTTGATTAATCACCGCCGATGGATGGGAAGCTTTCAGAGACGACGCTTCATCAAGCTGACACTGCAATACATCCTCACAGCCATTAGTGACCAAACACACACACACACACACACACACACACACACACACACACACACATACACGCACACACACACACACAGTCACTCAGTCTCTGCCAATCACACGACCCATTTGTCCTTGCTGAGTGTGTTTTGATCAGACTAAATGATGATCGGTCAACATATTTCATATTGGTGCTTTAAGGTGAAGCACACTTCCATACTTTCCCAGTTGATTGATTACATTAAGAATTGATAGTATTTTAAGTTCTCTTAATTAGTATGTTTAAATATGCAAATTAGGCAATATTGAATTGAATATGTACTAACTTGTATATATTTGAAACCAAAATCTGAACATTGGATGAATTTAAAAAGGTTTAAAAATATGTTTCATTATTAGGACTGCAAAGGATACAAGTACACTGTAAAAAATACAGGTTGCCTTAAATTTTTAAGCTGAATCAAATCAACCTTGTGAGTCCATTGAACCTATATTATGTTAACCTGACCTCCTAGGGCTTGAGTGTCCATTTACGTGGACAGCACATTTTAGCTTTAAGTGGCTATTTAAAATACTTTGAATGTTTTATATTTTGTCACAGACATACAGTGTCATCCTGCAACTGTTTTGCAGCATATGAAATGTCCCAAACCCTATTTTTAACTGTTCAAAATGGGAAAAAAAATGTTTTTACGCTCTGATAGTCAAACCAAGTAAAAAAATTTCTATGTTATAAATGCATTTTTAAAAAAATCAGGAAAAGGGGTTTTATTGAAAATTCGGACCATGAGTCCACATATATGGATATATTTTTTTTTCTAAAAGTACATTATATCAAAAGATGATTTTCTAATTTCTAATTTCTTGATTGTAATTAGGTTCCAATAAGCCCAAATAAAAACACCTTGGGCCTTGAGAGGTTAAAACAGCTTGTGTAACTTATAAAATTAAGTTAGAACATGATTAACTTTGATTTTAATACATTACAATGAACGAAAAACATATGTTGTCATGACTAATTGATCATATAATTTTTTACAGTGTACAATACTTGTATGTAATCAGGCAAATTCTTTTATTAAAAAAATTAGAATACAGGCAGTCTGTGAATTAAACATTGGTGATGTGGGATGGGGTGTTGTGGGGCTTCAGTGAATCAAATTTATGAATTTATTTAAATTACATCTAATTTATTAATAAAACATTTTTAAGTTTTCAATGTTTTTAGGGATATTTAGCATATTCTGACAAGCAGAACCCCTGATTAGCTCTTCCAGGGGTTACTTTGGGTTTACTTGTTTTTAGGTTTACTTTGGGTTTACTTTCGTTTATTTGACTTTGCTTTTAGGCTATATCTAGATACAAACAGCTATTTTGCTAGAAAAGTATCTTTTGAACATTTTACCATGTCTATCGGTGCTGAACATCTGCCAGTTTTAGATTGCTGACTCACTGATTGGCCCTATTATCATTCACAATGGTATGAACCGTTATAGGGGTTGTAAAATGTATATATTATCTATTATTGCTACCATTAATATTATTTTATAAGATACAAGTCAGAGAAAACTACTTCTCACTATTAAAGGTCTGACCCCAACATACATCTTGTTTTGATATCGTTCGGGGGATCAAAAGTTAATTAGGGGGCAAATTCCCCCCAACACCCCTGTAATTCACACCCTAGATATAGATGTGAATAAAACTGTGAAGTTTATTTGAGTGTTGCTTAAGAGGAGATTTATGACTTAGTGCAGGAGAAAAAAACTCATTAAGAGAAATTAGTCTTTAAAAAATAGTGAGAAAAAAAATACAAATAGTAAACAGTAAAAAACTACAAATAGTAATTAAAATTTACACACACAAATGACCAAAGTGCAACAAAATAAACACTTGGATGCTTTCTTGACATTATATTGAGAACAGATTTTACCGAAATCCCCCAAAAAGGCCAAAATACATCACATTTCCATACTGTAAAACCCAACAGTCAACTTTATCAAATGAAATAAGTGTATTTAACTCAAAACTGATTGAAAGTAAATTCTACTAATTTGAAAAGAGTTTTGAAGGTAATGAGCAATTTAAAAACCTCATTATTTCAACTTGAAGAACTCAAATGGTTTGTTGCAATCGGTTTCCTATAACGGTTTGAGTTGCCTTAACTTATTGGGTTTTACAGTACTCAGCTGGTTTGATTTCTCTTAATTTGTTGGGTTTTACTGTGCTCAAATTGCTTCATTTTATTAAAATGGATTAAGTTCACAGTACTCATTAGGATTAGTTTTTGAACTCAAATGGTTTGTTACAATCGGTTTCCTCAAATGTTTGAGTTACCTTAACTTTTTGGGTTTAACAGTGCATTAAAAATCATAAAGCCTGCAATGTCTCACCATAAAAAAATAAAACAAATGTAAGATGTTTTTCTTGTGGATAGTGTTTTGAACTGATACTGTACACAAATCTTACGAAATCCTGACTCTAGGAATGGGAATACGGATGGATCATAATCTCTTAATCTGGGTTCAGTGATAAACATGTTTGTGAACAATAGAGACACATCAGCCTCTCTGTCGTGTTTATGCCACTGATGTTTTTTGTTTTTGCTTATCTGATGGATTTATCTTTATGTTGTCATAGTATCATTAAAATCTGCATAATTTTCCTTTAATTGTTATTTACACCAAAGTTATATTAAATGATTAACCACAGCAACAGTAAAAATGCTTCATATAATTACAGTATTGTCATATATAGCAGACATATTGATTTATTTTGCAACTGGTGTAATAAAAGTTTTTTAAAAAACCATAATAAAAAAAAAATAAAAAATAAATATTTATATTACAAATAGAGAAAATTTGTGTTATTTTTTCAGTCAAAACAGAAATGAATTAGCAATATATATATATATATATATATATATATATATATATATACAGATCTATAACTATAAACATTATAAAAGAGTAAGCCATCTATTGTCAGTTTGGCCAGAAGCATTAATTTCCATCAGTGTTATCTGAGTCCAACACAGAAAGTGTGTGCGTGTGTATATGTGCAGTGTTAGCAGATCAGGACATGAAGGACTGCTGGATGTCTGGCTGAGGAGACTATATGAGCACGTGATGCTCGACTCCAGAGACTCCGTCACCTTGATGCTTCACAAATATTGCTCATTACAGGAGGCTTTATGTGCTGAAGAAACCATTGACCTGCTGCACCATCCACCTCTGTCTTTCTCTACCAGCCACTGCTCTGTAAATGAACATTACAGAGAGATGGAGGAAATCAGGTTGAGTCACTGTGAATATAATATAATATAATATAATATAATATAATATAATATAATATAATATAATATAATATAATATAATATAATATAATATAATATAATATAATATAACATAACATAACATAACATAATATAATTCATTTTCTTTTCAGTTTAGTCCCTTTATTAATCTGGAGTCGCCACAGTGGAATGAACCGCAAATTTATCCAGCATATGTTTCACGCAGCAGATGCCCATACACACTCATACACTACGGACAATTTAGCTCACCCAATTCTCCTGTACTCACTTTGGACTTGTTGGGGAAAACAGAGTACCTGGAGGAAACCCACGCGAACTTGAGGAGACCATGCAAACTCTACACAGAAACGCCAACTGACGCCAGCCGAGGCTCGAACCAGTGACCTTCTTGCTGTGAGGCGAACGTACTACCCACTGCGCCACCGTGCAGCCAAAATAAAAAATTTAATTAAATTAAATTAAATTAAATTAAATTTTGTGAAGACAAAATATTGTTTAAAAAAGAAGAAATATTGAAAGGAATCCTGGGTATTAGGACTTGCATGAGTTAACACAACATAAATGATGTCACTTACTGAATATGACCCAGGATCACAAAACCATAAGTGTCAGTTTTCTGAAGTAGAGGTTTAAACATCATCTGAAAGCTGATAAAAAAAAAAAAAAATCATTGATGACTAGTTTTTTTTAAAGATACAACGATATCCAACTCTTTGAAAATCTGGAATCTGAGGGTTTAAAAATGTAAAATGTTGAGAAAATTGCCTTCACAGTTGACTAAATTAAGCTATTGGCAATGCATATTACTAATCAAAGACTTTGGGTAACTTTGTCACAATTCACAGTATTAACAAACCACTGACTAACACTACTAGCTTAATAAACTACTAATTAGCTGCTTATTAATAGTTAGTAAGGTAAACATAGGGTTTAGGTGTTGGGTAGGATTCGAAAGGATGCAAAATGAGATCATACTTTATAACTATAAACAGTTAATATCTTAATAATAGACAGGTAATATGCCAGTGGTTAATATCATGAATTGTGACAAACTAAAGTGTTACCAATTTTTTTTTTAAATATTTACTGTAGGTCATTTGCAAAATATCTTCATGAAACATGATCTTTATGTAATATTCGAATGTTTTTTGTCATCAAATCATAAAAGCATTTATTTAGACCGAATGCCTTTTTTGGCTACTATTTTAGTTGTTCAGTTTGTGAGCCAAATGGTAGCACTGGATGAGTTACTGGTAATGTCTATTTCTATTTGTACAGCAACATCTCAGAAAACACAATAGGCTACTGATTCAATGCCACATTGTTCAGTTTTTGGTTGCAATTTTTAACTAAAGGTCAACAAGAGAAGCAATCTAAATCTTTACAAGCATAGTTTTTTTCCCCACAAGATATCTTAACAACTTTGGATGTTGAATGAAATCCATGCTCAGAAGCACAAGAGAGAAAAGCGCTAGGTGTTAAACCAGCCTGATCTCACGAGAAAACGTAAGTATTTTACGTTTTGTCAGTTTAATGGCTAATTCGTACGAATTCGTACGAGTTCAGTCGTACAAAATTGTATGATTTTAAAAAGGAGGCGTGGCACCTAACCCCATCCCTAAACCCAACCGTCATTGGGGGATAAGCAAACCATACTAAATTGTATGAATTAGATTGTACGAATTCATACAAATTAGCCACTAAATCAAAAAGTTACGAACTGCCATGAGATTGCGTTGGTTAAACATGTGGATGCTTGTCAACATTCATGAGTTGCTGCATCTGCATTAAGTGCCGAAAACTATTTTTTTCCCAAATAGCAGTTTCACGCCTCCAAAATAATTCTAAGGAGGGAAGTCATTTATTATATAAGGAATGATCCAATTTTTCAATTTGGTTGCCAGTTTATCAGGAATGACACTTTTGTTCTCTTTGACTCATTGGATGGAAATTGGATCAATTAATTCGCAAATGTTTAATGCGCAATTCCAGTTTTGTGTGCAAGTCTAATATATGATGGAAACATATAGACTGCAGTAAAGCTGACCTGCATTTCAGTTAATCTACACTAGCAATTCCAAATTAAACGGGATCTTCAGCCTTTTTGATATGCCTCATTTTTGCGGGTCAAATATACTGGAGTAGTGTGGACTTGAGGTGGAACTGCACCAAAACCCATATATTTGAAAACGAAAATGCACTAGTGTAAGCGATGGCACTCTATGACATTACTATTTGCACACCTAATGTAACAGTGGCCCTATAAAACTAACATTAACCTTTTCAATCACATACTCACATACAATTTACATTATATAAAGCCATAAAATTCTAAAAACCTGGGGTCATTTTTAATTACGTATACAACAGGCCTAGATGGTGCTTATGAGTTTGTTTAGGCTATGGGTTATACTATTAATCATGTTCAATTTTGCTTCATAAGACCTCAACTTATTGTCAGATGCCATGCACAGGTATTAATTTACCTTGCTTGTATATGTTGTTTTTTCTTTTTTACTCCCAATGTATCATTGACCTGCATTTTTGTATTACCAATGACCAACAAATATATACATATTTTTCATACAGTCCCCCTGGATGTAGTGAGGGCAAGTAATTTAACAGAAATACTCAGTTTTTTGGGGGGGTACACTGGCCCTTTAAGGAGAGTAGATTGTTTGTGTAATGATATATGGATTGTTAAGTGTCTGCTAGTGTTCAGAAGTGCGCTCAAAGTCTGTCTCCAGCCCTAGCAGTTTAGGTAAACAATCCTCATGTGAACACGCCAACAATTCCAGTGCTCTCATCAGGTTGGATTGCCAGCTATTTGACATTCTCCACCTCACTGCAAGAGGATTAAAAGAACATTACAGCTTTCCCAAATAGCAGTATTTACAGTACGCTTGGTTTTATTACATTCATAAAATGCTTTTACATGCTGTTCACCCACACGAGTTCAGTAAATAAATAATTGTGGCAAAGTGTGAGTGTGTGGCCGAGGCTGAATGAGGAGCTTTTTATATTTCTGTGCTTTGTGTGTTTACCCTGAGCTTGTGTGCGTATGAATGAGAGGTGGTACTTTCTATAAATACTACAAAGTCCTATGACTTTTTTCACAAAGAATTTTATTGTTATGAGAGCTTTTAGATGGGTTACATAAAGTATTATTCAACTTGGTATTAAAAGCGAGTAGTTTGACTCACAGAAAGTGTCTCTCCTTTCCTTAAAATGGTGATTTTGACAGTTTTACATTGTTTTACAGTTTTACATTGTCTTACATTAATGAGATTATAATATGTGGAGCTGACAATTAATTCACTGTAGTCAAAACATTTTAAAATTATTATTGAGAAAATGGAATTTGTCATCCATTCCTGTTCCAAAACATCAAATACAATAATACTAATAATAATAATTTGAAATTAATTATTATATTATATTATATTATATTATATTATATTATATTATATTATATTATATTATATTATATTATATTATATTATATTATATTATATTATGCAAAGCAGTGGCGCAGTAGGTAGAACTGTCACCTCACAGCAAGAAGGTCGCTGGTTCAAGCCTCGGCTGGGTCAGTTGGCGTTTCTGTGTGGAGTTTGCATGTTCTCCCTGCGTTCGCGTGGGTTTTCTCCGGGTGTTCCGGTTTCCCCCACAGTCCAAAGACATGTGGTACAGGTTAATTGGGTAGGCTATATTGTCTGGAGTGTATGTGTGTGTGAATAAGTGTGTATGTGTTTCCCAGTGATGGGTTGCAGCTGAAAGGGGATCCGCTACATAAAACAAATGCTGGATGAGTTGGTGGTTCATTCTGCTGTGGTGACCCCTGATTAATAAAGGGACTAAGCCGAAAAGAAAATGATTATATTATATTATATTATATTATATTATATTATATTATATTATATTATATTATATTATATTATATTATATTATATTATATCTTGGCCTGTCAAAAAAATAAATCAATCAACTTATTGCACAACACATGGACTTGACCTTAATCATTTTTGGTGATGCAATACATATCACCCATACATAAAAACCAATTCTAGCAACAGTTTAGCTGATTGTGCAACATCTCTATTGGAGATATCCGTGTCAGGTTAAAAAACACTATATTATACTGTAAATTACTATAGTATATTTTCATGTAAGTGTCTGACAACTTAAAATTGATCTGGTATCGGATATTGCAGCCTCTTGAATTTTGAAATTTTTTTATTAACATTTATTATTTTTTATTTAGATTATGTGTTTTCACATTCTGATTCCAATGCCTAATTATTAAATTGTTAAAATGACTATAATTAAATGAAGTATTCTTAAGAATAAAATATTATGTGTTCTTTGGAAGAGTGTACTTGCATTATGATGATATTATATTGTAATATAATATATAAACTGATAATAAAATGGCATAGAATGGTCTTAAAGTGACAATAATATTGATTATTGCAATATATTTTGGTACAATATATCAAACAAACAAAAATAGATATCACGACAGGTCTAATTATATTATATTATATTATATTATATTATATTATATTATATTATATTATATTATATTATATTATATTATATTATATTATATTATATTATTGTCACGGATTGGCCAGGCTCTTCCACCAGCATCACGCAACGATCACCGTCACCTGAGTATTAACCACGCACAGCTGCACCCAATCACTTCCATTCACTATATAAGCACACACCTCACTTCAGTCAGTGTCCGGTCTCGTTCCCACGAAGCGGACTCCTAGCGAGTACCTCCTGGTAGTCACTATCACATTGATCTCATATCTTGAACTTACCTGATCTCTGTTTTGTTCCAGTCTGTCCAGTGTTCCCGGTGTCCTGTCCGTATTGAGTGTCTTCAGTCTGTCTTCCCCACAAGCCCTCTGGTGTGTGCATTCGGTCTCCCTCAGTGTCTGTCATCCATCCTGCTCCGAAGAAGGAATACCATCTCAACAATACTACAATCACATCCCCTTTGTTATCCTCGTATGCTCCTCTGCTGTAATAAACATCTTTCATTATATACTCACCTAACTTGTCCGTCTGCTTCCCTAACAATTATATTATATTATATTATATTATATTATATTATATTATATTATATTAAAATATTTTATATTATATTGTATTATATTATATTAAATTATATTATATTATATTATATTATATACAAGTTCTCTGTGGTATGATCTTGAATAGTGTGCTTAACTGTAACCAATCACTAATCTTTATTTTGACATTTCAACCCAAAACACCGCTTAACCCCATTGACTTTTATTTTATGACCAAAACAACTTTTGACATTGTTCAAAATATCCTCTAATCACATTGCCAACCATTCTTCAAAGAACTTAACTATTTGTCTAATTTTGCAGCCTATTTGTGCAGCACACCAAATAATCTGCATGTTTGCATTTTAATGGTGTAAATGTGTGTGCACAAGCCTCTTTAGTGTGTGGTCCTGGTTGTAGGTGGAGCGTTGTATTGCAAACGGGCAGAGAAAGAGTGAGCGAGTCAGACCTGCTCCAGTGATTAATGGGGGTCTTCTGTGAGACGCAGCCAGGCGCCGAACACAATCACGGCCCCAGACTGACGCTCCAACAGACTTGTCCTTCACATGGGAAAGAGAGGGGCCGCTCCACCACCCAGCCCGGATACTTCCTCTCCTGCGCCTCCCTTCATATTGTTCACCAGGAAGGGAGAGGGAGTCCGAAAAAGTGAGTGTCAGCACAACAAGCCAGACTGTGTGTGTGTTTATGTGTGTGTGTGGACTGGAGGCTGGCAGTGTGAGGCCTGCTGCTGCTGTTCTCAGTCAGGGCTGCGCCTCCTTTTCTGTGCTGTTAAACAGGGTTTTCAAACACACTTTAACCTGGGTGCTCTTTCAATGGGCTCTTTGTGGAAGCGGATGTGTGGACACTGGCCCTCGGCAAACAGGACGACTTGGTTTCTTTCTCAGGCTCTGGGCTGAGTGTGTGTGAGGGATTTTGTGTGTGCTTTGGCTGCGAGGATGTGATTAGTTGTTTGATTTCCTTCACTTGCTTCGAATTTTATGAGAGGAAAACAGATACATCTTCCTGTTGGAGACTGTAACTGGCTTTGATATGCATACAGTTGTGTTTATGTCATCAGATATGTATAGTGTTACCGGTGTGGAAGATTCTCAATGTAATGACAAATTTACAGTCAGAATTAAATCAAAATTTGATCTCCTTATTTTTATAGTACTGCTTGTTATAAACAATGTATCTGTGGACTTCATTCTTTTGTAAAAATGTACTAATAATGGTTTGTCAATTAACATCACATAATTCCCCTTTTGAAACAACTTTTCTTCACTTCTGGTCACATGGAATGCCTTTTGGGCGGGGCTATCAGGGCATCTCTCATTTCTTCCCTCCTTTTATCTATTCGTCAATTGTCCTTCATTTTCTTAGCAACACCATTCTTCCAACAATCCAATCATAAAATCATGCCTTGCCTTGCATTTTCTTTCATTTAGGACCATTTCAATTGGATGCACATCACAAAATGGGAAAAAAGGACAACCTTAATTGCGTTTCTTAGCTTTCTTAGCGACTTTGATGAATCATATAGTTAAAGTCAGAATTATTAGCCCCCCTAAATTATTAGCCCCCTGAGTATTTTTTTCCCAAATTTCTGTTTAACAGAGAGAAGATTTTTTCAACACATTTCTAAACATAATAGTTTTATTAACTAATTTCTAATAACTGTTTTATTTGATCTTTGCCATGATGACAGTACATCATTTTGACTAGATATTTTTCAAGACACTAGTATTCAGCTAAAAGGGCAATTTAAGACTTAACTAGATTAATTAGGTTAACTAGGCAGTTTAGGGTGCTTAGGCAAGTCATCATATATATTGATGGTTTGTTCTGTAGACAATAGGAAAAATATAGCTTAAAGAGGATAATAATTTTGACCTTAAAATAGTGTTTTAAAAATTTAAAAACTGTTTTTATTCTAGAATAAAGCAAATAAGACTTTCTCCAGAAGAAAAAAAATATTATCAGAAATACTGTGAATTTTTTTTTTGCTCTGTACATATCATTTGGAACATATTTAAAAAAAATTAAAAGGGGGACTAATAATTCTCACTTTAACTGTAAACAATGTAAAACAATTATTTTGATTCTTGAACTAATTAGTAGGCCTACACAGAATCTGCACACGCAGAAATCTGCAGATTTCTTCAGATCTTTAGCCTATTACTGAGTCTATGTATTCACTTGTGTAAATGTGTGCAAATTTATATTTATTCATTTTTTATTATTATTTCCCTAATATTATTATGATATAATATCAGTAATATTAAAATGTTCATACGCTGTAAAACCCAACAGTCAACTTTATCAAATGAAACTCAAAATTGACTAATTCTACTCATTTGAAAAGAGTTTTGAACTCTTGAAGGAATTGAGTTCATTAAATACCTCATTACTTCAACTTAAATGGAGTAAGCTCACAGTACTCATATAGATTAGTTTCTTTTAAGTCAAATGGTTTGTTATAATCGGTTTTCTCAAACAGTATGAGTCGCCTTAACCTATTGAGTTTTACAGTACTCAGTTGGTTTGAGTTCTCTTCATTTATTGGGTTTTACTGTGCTCAAATTGCTTCATTTACTCAAATGGATTAAGTTCACAGAACACATTAGGATTAGTTTTTGAACTTAAATGGTTTGTTGCAATCGGTTTCAATGTTGCAATGGTTTGAGTTACCTCAACCTTTTGGGTTTTACAGTGTATGATTTATGTACAGTTTATAAAGTAATATTTTCTGTCTTTTAGTAGATGTATATTATACGAGAGACTTGCTTTGTTTACCAAATAAGAGGATTTGCATTGTAAACATTAAATAAAAGTTACAAATGTATTCTTTTTTATTTCATAAATTAAGTATTTAGTTATGATACACCTAAAATCATTCTGCATAAATCTGCAGATTTTTTTTAACAAAAGAAATCGCAAAAAATGTCTGCAGATTCTGTCTGGTCCTACTAATGAATCTTATGAAGCATTATTATGGGATTGTATTATTGGGAAGCAGTGTAGTCTGCTTCCCAATTGAAAAACACAAATTAAACACCTACTACAAAACAAGCGTTGTCTGATTCTCAAAGAAATGACTGTTATGAATCAGTACTTTTAAGTGAATCAGACACATGTTGTGCAGCAAATAAAATGAATAAAATGTGATTCCATGTGATTCCCTGATGAATAGACTAGTTCTTGCTTGTAAATCAAACACATGGTGCAATAAGTGTTATCTGATTCCAGGTTTTATGAACTAGTTCTTTTTATTGAATCAAATGCATATCTCACACAAGTAATTGTTTGTTTTTATAAAGCATTTCTTTTTTTAAATTATATTGGACAACTTTTTGATTCTTTATCAAATGACTCTTATTAAAGCAATGCTTTTTAGGGAATTAAATACACACGACACAACAAGTGTGGTTCTAATGACAAACAAAAGACTCTCGTGAACCAGTATTTTTAATGAATCAAATGCATACACTGCAAAGTTTGAGTCTCGTAAATGAATGACTCTTATGAGCCTGTTTGTTTGGTGAATAGAACACATACAACACAAACTGAGTTGTCAAATTCCTAAGCAAATTACCCTTACGAACCAGTTCTAGTGAATCAAACATATTAAACACAAGCAGTGTAGTGTAACAGTTGTTTGTAGGGAATCAATTACATAAAGTTTACAGCTGACACTTAATAGTGAAGTTACTGTATAACTGTGTGTGCTTTGGCTGCAAAAATTAGATTAATTGTTTAAATTCCTTTACTTTATTGGAGCCACACAAACAATGTGTTCCCTTTGGATTTCTGCCACTGTGTTGGTGTCTCATAGAAAACCGTCAATGATAGATTTGCCCAGTCAGGCAGGGGGATCTCTTATTTTAAAATCAGCCCCCCTGAATTAAACCACATCCTTAACTGTGTGTTATGAATGAGAGTGGGACATGGAGATGGGGGTGGCCATTCAAATGCCTCCCGAGTCAGCCTTTTGTTAACTTTAAACGACTGTGGATCCATTTAGTTAACCCAGCACAGCCCAGGGGCACATTTCATTATTGGGCCTCTCTCAGGGTCTCTAATTGGGAAACGCTGTTGTTGCTGTGGCACCTGCGGTTGGTCCAAACGCTGATGTAGCCTTGGTAACAACACAGTGCAGAGGTTCTGCCAAATTCACCCGTTCCCCTTGCTCAAACACACACAGGCTAGTGTGTCATATACACTCCCCAGTGTGAAGCAGCATTTAAGGTGCATTGGCATTGAGCTGTGAGTTTGTGGTCAAGTGTTAGTTCACTTCAAAGAGTTCAGAGCTTTTATGTACAGTATATGAAAAACTGGAGGAGGTTGTCATTCTGTTTACTCCAAAAATCAGCAACTTAGAGACAAAAAATGCTCACAAACATGTTTAAATGGCATCTGTTCCGTGAATGTTTCTTTCATTTTAATTCTTATATTAGTACAGACCAGATAAGGCAATGGGTTTACTCACGTTTAAAGTAAAGTAACTAATTGCTTTTACAGTGTATCATAAATTACATTTCAAGCCCAGACAAAATATAGTTCATATACTTTAAAAATTTTTACTGAAGATCTAAACAAAAAGTCACTTTGTTTAAAGGGTCATGAATGTTGACAGTCATATATATGCCCCAGGTTGCTGGAAATGCTATTAGGACACATAAATTTCACAAAAAAATGTGAAAATTGGTTGTTTTTGCGCTATTTAAAGCAAATTCGTTCCTCCGGTTTAAAACATTTTTTGAAGCTATATCACAGCGATGAGATCACTGTAAATTCCAGTGTGGAGGCTGCATGTCTGTACTGTCCGGTACAAAGTGATGTCTTTGAGTTTTCAGCATTAATTCATGAGAAAGACATGGTTCGAACAAATCAGCGTGCTCTATTGTTAATGAGTTGCAACTTCATTCATGTGCATGATATAGCTTCGAAGACTCTTTCCCGTGACAATGTTTAGATGGCAGAGAGACGCCACGTTGTGTTGCCAACCATATAATTGTCAACAAGTAGAAGAAGAAGAATTGTTCAGAGACATAGGTCGTCAGTGTTGCATTTATAAATGTGCCGCAACGACGGTTTTGTTTCCATTTCCCTGCGATGAGAGTCCAGCTTGCATGTGGACCCACATGGATTACAGTGGTCTGCTAACATGCGACAAAAATAATTTTGTAAGGATTATTTTTTACCCGAGAGCTTTTTGCATCTGCAAATGGTGAAATCCGGATTTACCACTGGTCTTCTTTTACAAAAAGACATGGTTCCAGTTCGTGTAGATTGTCCTGTCTCTACAGATTTGGTAAGTGTGTGATCAGTGTTCTTTGTTTATGTTTATTCAGATGGCAAAGTTAGGTTGTACTTCAGCAGTCCTCTTTCAGTTTCTAAAGACATACCTTAGTCAAAATACTAAGTTTACAGTAATATCACTACCATATTATGGACTGAAAGATCCACTGTAAATGCTGCTCTCCGAATGTAAAGAAGTAAACACCTTAATCAAACTATTAGCGTCGTGTAGGATTTTCACCGCATATGATTTTCAGCACATTTTGTGACAGGATAGTCTTTACACACAGCTGTTTGACGCTATTTTCTGCACCTACAGAGTCTCTGCATCTACCGAGAAATTGGGAGGGTTTTATTTTCTCCCAAATGGCATGCGGTATCAAATTTCATTAAAACTACACTCTTCCAGCAGTTCCTCGCATCCAATATCTCGCTTGTCACGGGGCGCATGCATGAAATGTTTCTGAATGAAAGTGAAAGTGCTAAACTGCAGTTAAAGTCGAGAAATTAAGAATGAAACACTCGAAATTCCATGAAACTTCGGAGGAAATGTGGATATTGTGGTGACACGATGGAAATCAAATTATGTGCAATATAATATGTAAAACTGGATCATGAAAACAACATTCAAAAAGCAACTCATGTAAACATCTTAATCATAATATTGTCAGATTAAGGCAAATAACTTGATTACTGATGTCCATGTAAACGTCGTCACTGTCTATTTCCCCTGCGTCTGTGTTTATGTTGCTGGTGTGAAAATCACGTACTGAAACTCTCGTTTTCATGCAAACCCTCTCTCTTTCGCCACTTGACACTCCCACCTAAACAAAGCTGGACTCACCCACTTTCCTGACTTTTTTCAAACTAGAGGTGGGAAAACACTCTGCTGAGACAGGGGGTTTTCAGGGCCCTTTAAATCAAAAGTTGTCATAGCAGAGCTCAAAGTCTCATATGCAGTCCAAAAGTGTAAATAAACAAAACCTAATGAATAACAAGCACATGAATTGTTCATTGAACAATTAAGGAACACAATAGTCACAATTTTTAAATGATTTATTCAATTCATTAATTCATTTCTAGTTAAAATATCTTCACATTCAGTCATTACCCATAAAGTCACATGTTCGGTTGTCTATTCTAATCAGCACTTATCCAGTGCTTAAATATTCCTCCAAATTTTACACAAGGAAATCATAAAAATATATGCCTTGGCTCATTTTCATGGGTGTGATTCGAGTTATAATTGTTAGTCACACCAACAGTGAAATAAATACACCTCTCGTTAAATAAAAAACACTGAAAAAATGATATGATCAACAGGTCTTGACAGAACCGTGTATATAAATTAAAATGGTGAACGTTTATTTTGATTAAACTTAATATTTTTAAAGCTAAAGTACTTCTCACATTTATCAAGATAAGAGAAAATCATCATAAAGATGTTATGCAATAAAATCTTAAAAAATCACCTCGGTACATTTTTCTAAAGGGTGTGATTGGTGTTATTTATGTAAGCCATGTTTTAAATAAACCTCTCAATTACCCAGAAACTAATATCTATCAATCAAGAGGAAGTAAATGCAGCATTCTCTTGCTATAATGGAGTCCTAAAAACAGATTTTAAATAGAAATGGATTGAATACATATTCTACCAATTATAAATGTAGTGAGTTAATAATATTTTTAAACTACTTGTCATCATGTCTCATGTTTCAGAGTCTATTTAAAGGGCCAAACACACTTTGTGAGCGTGTCAGTGCACTAATAAGGAAGTGCCCTTCTTTAACGGGAAACTTTGCAGCGGGTTTAGTTTCCCTTTCTCTGTGACGTCTTCAAGGGGTTTCCGTCACTGTCTGTTATCTCCGCCTATTTAAGAGGAAACTGATATTTAGCCATAGGAAAGTTATTTGGAAAGAACCTGCATGAGAGTGAGGAAGAACAAAGGCTTGTTTATGAGAAAGGGGAAAAAGAAGAGCTAATAAATAAGAACTGAAAGCACAAGCAACAGGAAATGCAGGACTGTTTGATCATAAGTAATATTTAGTTTTAGATGTAAAGCCTCAGTGCACAGTCATCACTTTGTGAAATTTGAGTGCATCCAAACAGGCCTTGTTTTGGGTGTTTGTATACATGCATATGCAAATATAGAAGTACATGTGCTATTATCAGTCTTTTAAGAATTGTCTGTTGACTGACAGCAGACTTGTTTGCATGTACGCCACAGCAGCTTCAAGGAAAGTGAGTCTGAAAGCACGTGTGCTGCATGTAAACACTGCAATAAGGAAGTGCTGCAGTCCTGCTGACATGACCTGACATACACTCCACACTATTGACTTCTGCTGGCTTATCTCAGGCACTCCTAAAGATATGACCACTGCACAGTAGCTTTGTTAATGTGTATTTGGAAAGGCTGAGAAATGTAGCAGCTCAGCAATATATCAACAGTTTAGTTTTTTGATTCTTAATGAATTAATTATTTAACATGTTCTTTTATATCGATTAAATGTTTAATTATGAGTTACTTGCACAGTGAAAAAAAGTGCACTAAGACTGTATATTAGCATTTTATTATTTATATAAAAACATTATTTATAATTGAGTATAATTAAAATGTTAAACATTAATATGTAATGCTGTTTTGATTTTAGTATCTATGTTGAAAGTGGTTGTGCTGCTTAATATGATAATTAATAATTATTTGCAGCATTCTTTGATGAGTGGAAAATTTCAAATAATAGTGAATATATGAAACATAAGTCACTTTTGATCAATAACATGCATCACCGCTTATTTAAATCACAAAACCTTTGAAAAATATTGTCTATTATTTACTTTAAATGTACATCTTACATCCAATTTTGCTTACATTTCAAATGTTTACTTGTACACCAAAATATAGCTACATTTTGCAGATCACATTTACATATTTTATTTTCTACTGAAATCTAGAGCTGTCATCATGTCTCAAGCTTTGAGGAAACAGTTTAGATTTTGAAAAGTTTAGAGGTTCAGTCTAGTGAGGAAGTAATCATACATGCAAATAATACTTTAGAATTATGCGCATGTTTGGGATACCCTGAAAGACAAATTATTTCCTGTCTCGTCACATTCAGTTAAGAATTACACATATCATGTAAATGAAACATGGTTCCAGTTCCAGAAAAAAAAAGTTATTACTTCAAAACTTGGGGACTTTTTTATTAAGTTTCACAATATTTATAATTCTTATCATAAACCAGTTGTGATATACAGTACCAGTTGAAAGTTTGGGGTCAGGTTTTTTTTTTAATAAAATTATTCTGTTCATCAAGGTGGCATTTATTTAATGTAAAAAAAATGTTAAATACTTATTTATTAAATATTTATTTATTATTACTTATTGTAATAGTTTCACATGAAATAATTACTCCAGCCATTATTGCTTTTAATACCATTACCATTATTAATAATAATAATAATAATAATAATAATAATAATAATAATAATTCAAATTAGAGTGATTTCTGAAGGATCATGTGACACTGAAGACTAGAGTGATGTATGTCTGATAAAAGTGGGGGTTCTTTTTTTTAAAAAGTTAACTTTTTTTGCAGTTATTTGCCTCATTTTCTATTTAATTATGAGATTTAAATACCACACTTTAGTGACATTTTAAGCACTTATCTTAGCATATATATATTTATTTTTATTTATTTATTTATTTATTTATTTTGCTGAATTAACTTGTCGGATCATAACCACACTTATTTCCAAAAATATTTCCTAAAGTTTTATAATAAGGAATTGGCAAATAATACTTATTTTTAAAATACAAAAAATACAAAAAACAGGAATCTGTTAAAGTTTTATTTTAAAAACTGTAGCGCATTGTCATTTATTAGACAAAAAACAAACTGGCCAGCACATTCAACTTTCCTCAGTAAAAATTTGACCAATTGAATAAAAAATAAATAAAAGCATAATAATAATAATGATGATGATAATAATAATAATAATAATAATAATAATAATAATAATAATAATAATAATAATAATAATATTTCCCAGAGATGAGTTGCAGCTGGAATTTCCACCCCGAATTAATAAAGGGACTAAGCTGAAAAGAAAATGAATGAATAATAATAATAGTAAAAAAAAAATACAAATTAATAAATAATATAAAAAAAATAAAAAAATAAAATAATAATAATAATAATAATAATGTAGAGCTTCACAATTTTTGTAGCCTTTGTGAATTTAAATTCATGGATAAAAACAATAGCAAAATAGTATTCAAATGAATTTCATTATGGTCTGCTTTTGGTGCTTCACACCTTTTTATTGGTCATTTTTTGTTTCAAGATTAAGGTCTAAGATTTAGAATAAAAGTTACCTGTAAAATGTTTTCTTTCTTTAAAAACAATGCAGTAGCAAAAGATGACTTCTCTTACATCAGATTATAAAATTTAAATATTTGTTAGCATTGGCTAAAACTGATTAGCTGAAGTCACACTGAACTGACAGCCAACAGAGGATTCCATCTGGTCTTAAAGCCTTTATTGATGGATTGTTTTTACTATTTATGATGGCATAGCAGTCAAAATAGGACATATGAGCTCATGTATGGGACAAATTCTGGACCTGTATTGTCAGTGAGGGGTGGGTCTTCTGAACCACCCGAACCCTCCCCTGGCTTCGGGCCTGATATATCTCATTTATTTTTTTAAAGAAAAATAAAGGTTCTGCTTCACTCAAATTTAAAGAACTAAGAGTTTAATTTCTATGCATTGAGGATTATGTGGATTTTATTTAGCATTTAGTCACATTATAGAGTAACTGTTGAGACAAAGTAATTACAAAAGTCATTTAAATTGAAGTATAATGATGTAATTAGTAATTAATGACTTTTTTGAAGTAACTACCAACACTGGTTGGCATGTTACAAAAACCAGCAGAGCTCATCTAAGCACACACTGCGTACAGGACTCTGTTCTGTGGTTTGGTCTGAGATGTTGAACATTGATGAATGATATGCGAGGAGATCAGACTCTTGTCGTGAAACTACAAAGATCTTTAATGCTGAGAGGGGGTTGGTCAAAGTCAGCCGCTGTCTGGGATCTACGGCCATTTTAATCCACTTGTCACTCATCATTAACCTTCACAGCTCTAAATTCATGACCCTCTGTTCACTTTCTACCGTGTTCCTGCACAGAGACGGCATTGAAAGGGTTTGCCTAATGATGTAAGTTACGAGAAATGAACCTGCTACTCAGTTTTATGTTGTTGTTGTTGTTTTTATTTTCGCATGCACAAATTCTTTATTTGTTAGCCTAGATTAATCTCCCAAGAGTCTTATCAATTGTTGAAATAGTTTCTTAATATAATCAGACATCTTTCATGGTCTAATCAGCAAATCATTATTGAATTAGTCTATAACAAACTGTAAATCAATGTGAGTAATATTGAATAAAGTCCCTGCAGGACAGGCATTAGTTTACAGCCCTGCAATGTTGCTAAGTAAACAAAACCAGTAGAGCTTTTCTTTCTCCCCCCTCCTCAGCTGCCAGAGACGTGCACAGAGAGTCTATGGAGGAGGAGGAAAGCACACATACACATTGAGGGCAGGTTCAGTATAATCAGTGTTTGTTGGGACTGAATGGGACTATTGGAAAAAGTGTGTGTATAGTCATGGTGCAGATGCGACAGAAAAAATACCAGCACAAGAACTGTTACAGCGAATATTTTAAAAGCCTTTTCTTTGTTTTTAGAATCACTTATACACTGCTAGTAAAATGCTAAGGTGGAAAAAAACGTGTCCCTCTGGAATTGCTAATTCATTTCACAAACTTTTACAAAGAAACAGCATAAGTATGACACATGACATTTTGAACTTCATGAAAAACTGAATTCTTTGCTAATTGTTGAGGTAAAACATTTGCAATATTGATTAATTCATTACCATTTCACAATGCATTAATTAACATGAACAAACAATGATAGATAGATAGATAGATAGATAGATAGATAGATAGATAGATAGATAGATAGATGGATGGATGGATGGATGGATGACGGACGGACGGACGGATGGATGGAAGACGGACGGACGGACGGACGGACGGACGGATGACAGACAGACAGACAGACAGACAGACAGATAGATAGATAGATAGATAGATAGATAGATAGATTATTATAAAACATTTTACTTTGACCAACATATTTAAGTGCCCCTTCCGTTTTAATGCAGAATTATATAAAAATGCATTTCCATGTTATCGTCACATTACAGGCAGGTAAACAAATGTAATTTTTGTATCATTTTTATTCTAAAATGAGTAGTTGTTTGGGTCATACTTTACTTTTTAGTCTTCGTCACTCTTGAAGCCCCTGCGGTTTTTTAAAAAACATAATTTATAATGTACCAATAGACTCTTATATAATAATAAATACCCTTATCTTTATGTCACTTTACCCTTTAAACCATCAACAAATTCTGAGGTCTGAAAATTGATTTTCTTATAATAAACTGCAATTGTTTTCAGTGCATTGCCAACAGTGTTGTGTTAACAGTGCTAATGTTAACACACACATCTCTTTATCTTAGAAAATAAATGTTCAAAAGATATGTTGTTAGTGTAGTTTGTACGAAATAATGTTAACTAATGTCAACAAACCTTATTGTTTGGTATGTTCTTAAAAAAAGCATCTAATAATCTTTAATGCAATAGATTTACACAGTATTCAACACATATATATATATAAGAGAAAGGCTGTAAAATTCTTAAACTGTTCTAAAGCACAATTATATAACTTTTTTATATCAGAGATTTCAAATGAAAAAAAGAAACAAACAGTCTTGTCTTTCACCTGGACAGTTACGGAGGGATTCACGTTTCTAGTTGTCTTTAGAGGAGAGAAGAGACGGAGAGGAGGAGAGAGATGAGAGAGAGAGAAGGGAAAGAGAGAGGAAAAGAGGGAGAGATGAGAGAAAGAGAGAGAGACGCGAGGAGGGAGAAGATTAGAGATGAGTTGGAGATGAGACGAGAAGAGAGAGAGAGAGAGTAGGGACGAGGACGAGAGAGAGCGCGAACAAGTAAACTCTCCTTTAATGGGCATCTGATGATGTCATATCACTGACTGGATCCAGGCAGAAGCTCTGTGTGGTAATTGGTTGGCGTTGAGTTGGGGGAAGGGAGTCTCCGCTGTCCTCCGCCTGCAGATTAACCCCTGTGTCTAACACAGCTTCAGCTTCTCTCACTCTGCTGTCTTTTTAATCTCCGACTGATATGCTTAATTAATCCAAAAAGCTGGAAGTTATTCTGTATTGCTTCTGGAAAGTGCATGTTATGTGTTTACACTTAGATCAGATTGAAATGTATGTGCTACTGTTTTAGCAACCCATGTAATGGTGTGAATCTCTTTTTTTAATGGCATTGTTTCTTGAAGCATTTTTTATTATTCTTTCTATAGGAATCTTTTTTTTTAAATGGCTTCAAGTCATGAACCAAGCTAGCCAGGTGAATCAGAACATTACAAACTTTGATTAAAGCAATGATTAAATGGTATTTGACGATTGATCAAAAGCACAAAGATCCAACACTTGCAAATATGCAAATTACTACAATGAACACTTTTGGCAAAATTTAAAAGTTATGTGCAATAACAATTGAATGACACAAGGAGAAAGTTTTGAACTACTGAAATGCATTAATAATTTGTAATAATTGCTAGTTTCTCCGGTAATGACAGCTTGAAGACACGTCTTGTATGGAGATTGAAGTCGCATGCATTGCAGAATCTTCAAATTTTCATGGTTCAGTGTTTCCCGTCTATCAACTCTATCGATAGTCCATATTTTCTATTGGATTCAGGTCGGGTGATGGTCTTGGCCAATCTAGCAGCTTTCTTTTCTTTTTAGAAACCAATCTGGAATTTCTTGGCTGTGTTTGGTTTGACTTGCTGAAATGTCCAACATGGTTTCATCTTCACCATCCTGGTAATTTAAGTGTCAGGACTGAAGAAGCTAATATTAATTTACATTGTTTTAAATTTGCTTGAGCGATTTCAGCTACTGTCTGAGCTTTCCATGTCTTTTTACACCTTCCTTTCTTCATGTGTTCAATACTTTTTGTCTGCGTTGTTTCATTTTATTACACAAGACCTAATTTAAAGTTAGTTAGTTTGTTTTCTTCGTATGTGTGGATTACATTGGGTGCTACTGAAAACTCACAAAAATGGTGAATACTTTTTTTTATCTGGTGTAAGCATAAGGAAGCTTACTGTATTATAGACTAAAAAAATTACAATCCTCTGATTGGTCAAATTTAAGTGGGTGGGGCTAGAAATGCACTCAGAGCATTTCATTTTCTACAACTTCCCGCTTTGTAAAATTTAAGTGGGTGGAGCTAAAAAGCCAGTTTTGCAGTTGATTTGTGACCAATGAGCTATATGCTCAGATAGCGTTTTTCAGCCAATGGTAAACTTCCGGTGAAAGGTTTATGTGACTATTTTTAATTTCATAAGGTCCTTTTTTTAGGTCATAAGGTAGCATTGATGCTGTAATGTAATTAAAATACAATCAGTTAAATAAACTTAAGCATTTCGTCACCTTAGAATTATAGTTTTGTCTGATATTTTTGTCAAAATTGAGTCGTTCACATATTCTTATTAAATTACAACTTATGTACATTATGTGATGTTTTTTTTTATTTGTTTACATTTTAAGATTTTTATTTAAATAACAAATGAACAAACAAACTAGCTATAGCTTAGCTCTATAAGGTTCTTTCTGTGGGCCAATCAGCATTTCAAATGCATGCACGAGGACCAATCACGAGGATTAGCTGTTTTTGTCATTCCACTGGACTGCTTCATTGACAGCAGGAAAGACCAAAAAGAAACACAAAATCTGAGTCGACTAAAAAATGCTGCACCACACATATAAATGTGTATAAATGTGAGGATTCAGAAGCAGTTTTTGACAGTGAGATGAAATGTTAAATTTTACATGTTAAAAAAGAAACTGTTATTAAAAAATGTAATATAAGAATTGTGAAATATTTTGATTTGTGTATATATAGTCAGTGAAACATTTTCAGTGTTTATTTACAGTTAAATTATATACAACTCATTTGCTCTTTGTCTGTTTTCTTTTAAAGTCTTTAAATTTAATATTAAGCCTCGAAGGGCAAATACTTAATTTAATTCATAGGGCATATAATTGAATAAATATAATTCAATAAATCCTATAAAGCATATAATTCAATAAATATAACTATATTAATAATATAAAACTAACACATCCTAAAACATTTAATAAATGGTTTTGAAAGAAAAAATTTAACTTTCTAAAACATCAGCATATTGCTAGAACAACCTTTTTTTAAAAATTAAATTAATAAGCAGACTGATTGTATTTTTTAAAAGTAATGCTTCAATTAATGATCTGCCAGATAGAACCCTATAATTCCTAGAGGAAAATGACTTGTTTACAATTAGAACGTTTTATCTGCATTTGCCCTGTTGTTTTTACTCCAATTTGCAAATGTAAGAGAATTTTGATCAATTACATTTAGTGTACATTTAGGGTTTCTGGCATGTTAATGTATGAAAGAGAACTGTTACACACATATTGTTATATGGAATGCAAAAATTTTGAAGCTCAATATCTGAAAATCACTCAGAACGCAGATAAAACCTTATAATTCCAAGGTGACGATATATTTAGTTGTTCAAGCGTAAAACGTAATTAAAGAACGTGTAAACGTTAACTCTGTCAGTAGCAGCACGCTAGCACAGAAGTTCGAGTTAAAATTCAGTGGTAAATAAAATAAATGTACAGATTTTAAAAACATGGCATTAAAAAATGGAACTTCATTAAATTAAATTTTTTAATGCCATGTTTTTAAAATCTGTACATTTATATTAATCGGTTCTTGTCCGGTTGGATACCCACTTTATATTGTATATCAATCAGGCTGTGAAGATCACTGGTTTTTAAAGAAATCAGATCTTAAACATGGCGATTTTGTATAGGAGCAACAGTTCACTGAAAGTGCTTGTCTTGCCTGACTGAACATGAAAAGTCTGTGTCATATATACCCCATTAACAACCTAGTAAATGACAACAGGTCTATCTTTAAAGATTAGTAAATTATGATTAAAAACAATTGTCCTATAAAGCAAGATTTTACTTTTGCACATATAACAGATCATGACTGGAATATTCTGCTCACCTTTAAAAGGTAACCTTTATATAAACTTTTTTATGTAACCATAAAAGCTATATAACTAGCTTCTTATTCTGCGTCACCACATATCATTCTTTAATGCTCAAATGTTGCTGCTACTTTATAATCAGGAGACGGTGATGAGAGTACAGGAAGGCTGTTAGGGCAGTAATCGGCCCCTCCTACTGAAAGCATATCCAGAAGTGCAGTATCAGCACTTGTCTCATTTACAGGTGACCAGCTGCCCGGCTTTGTTTTCTCCCACCCCTTAGGGACAGCTGGGCCCATCAATCTGTTCCCAAAAACCTGCACTTCACCCTGACTCACGGAACCACCCCTCTCCTTCGCAACACTCGCTGCAAGGCTTTGTCCTGGGGACCTGCTGTTTTTCACGTTAATGTGCAAACTCTTGTGAGGGTGTTTATTTTACCTCATTTCTCACAGCGATATTAAACATTTAAACTCTCAAAAGGCGTTCTGTGATGTAATCTTTGACTTGCTTTATTTTGTGGAACACAACAGGCGATTTTTATGACAATTTCCAGGCTGTTTAATTAATGTAAAGCATGAAAATTGGTGTTGTCAAGTTTTTTTGAATACACTTATAAACATGTATAGTTGTGGAGTCAAGTTTATCACAAATTGCTTATGAAATTTTTAGATCTTGTATTGAGATCAGTTTTTGTCAGTTTACTAGACTAAATACAGATAAACATTTATTTTGATTGGGTTTTTTGGAAGAGTGCAGCAAACCTTTATTTGTTTGAAGGTATTTTATCATGAAAATCAGGGTGGAGGTGTTATTTTTTATTGTTTGTTTGATACATCTGACCATGCACCATATATTCTTGACAACTTCTAGAAGTATTGAATAGTTGACAAGCTCTTTTTTTAAATAAAATATTATATTTTTATTATATTAAAATATTTTATTGTATTTTATTTTATTTTATTTTATTTTATTTTATTTTACAAACTTGACAAAAAAAAAATCACATGTTGTGTTGGGGAATAACTTGAGGTTGAATAAATGATTGAACTGTCAGCTAGATGAGCTTTTCATTTGGGTGGACTTTCCCTTTAAAGCCTGAATGTGAAACTTCAATGTGCACTTGTTTTCTAATGTATGCGCTGAGGGATATGAGGCCAGCTCAGTAACGTGTGATATGCGAGTCAGTTCATGTGAGGTGCTCCAAAGAACACGTGCAGCAATGGCTTTTTTTCCCTCTCTGCAGATGGTAAGCATTGAGGGCCATTATTGTTCTCGATGTGGGGCGTCCTCTGCGGTAAAGTCTCTGGCACACTTTTAAAGACATAGTGGCTAATATATGCAGGCCTGAGCCAGTGGCCCTGGCAAAATCATTCCCCTCCCCCACCCAAATACTTTTCTTGGAAGAGAAGACAAACAGTTGTTAGTATCAGTGCTCATCCTTGCAACTTTTTCTGCTTTGTGATGAACTTTTTTCCATGTACTGAAATTTTGATGAAAGCATATCAAGCATTTTGGTAACATTTTAGTTCAGGTCACAATTTCCTGCCTATTATTAAGATACTAACTGTTCATAGTAGTTATAAAGTATTATCTAATTCTACATCACTAATCCAAAACCTGAACCCATCTACTACCTTTCCTAAGTATTAGTAAATGGTTAATTAGTAGTTTATTATGCTAGTAGTGTTAGTTAATGGTTTGTTAATACCGTGAATCTGGTTTGTCCAATCGGGGAGGCTAAAACAAAAAAAGGCAGTGACTGATTGGTCAAATTGTATTTGGTTCCTTTTTGCTGTGACTAATTAGTCTATTTGAAAAGGGCAGGGTTATAAATTGCTAGCGGCATTCTGATTGGTTCAATTTGAGTGGGTGAATCTAAAAATCACTTTTTTTGACTGACTCTGATTTGTAGAAATTGAGTGAGCGGAGCTTCCCAGCAGGCACACAACATCATAAGATGTTAATATTAGGTTATTCAGTTTGGTAAGTCATGACGTCAGGTGACCAAAATTCAATGTCTAGCCAGCTGTGGTGGAAAGAGTACCATTACTTGCCTAGGAATGTAGTGCAAGTAAAGTAAAATTACCTGTTGTGAATATTACTCAAAGTATGAGTAAAATTTAGACCTTTAAAAGTACTCGAGTAGTGAGTATTACGCTGTAAAAAGTTGATGCATTTAAATATAATTTGTGGATGTGTGTAAACGTAACATTCTGTAGTGCATTTAATTATTGCCCAGCAGGCGGACAAAGTCATAAGACGTTAATATTAGGTTAGATTTAGGTTGTGATGTCAGGTGACCAAAATTCAAGTCTAGCCAGTGTCTAAGGACAACGTTATTTTGGCGTCCAATAATGACATCAAATGATGTTAATATTTGGTTGATTTTAGGTTGTGTTAAAAAGTGACAAAAATCTAACGTCGAGCCAGCATCTTAAACCAACGTCATATTGATGTCAAATACTAACAAATTTATTTGTCAGGTATGACAACTAAAATTCACCGTCTGATAGACAATATAGTGGTAACATTCACAAAACGTCAAGCTGTAACATCATTAGATGTTAACATTTGGTTGATTTAAGGTTGGATGTTGGATGTTGGACATTGACATAGGCCTGACTTTGGGTTCTGTTGTCAACCCAATTTTCATTTTTAAATAAAATGCAATGTCCCCATGATTCTGGGGTACAACGTGTTCATGTCATGTTGACATCTTGTGCCTGCTGGGTGTTTAAGGCCATTTCGGTCTTCATACAGTAAACATCCTTCATCTTTTCATCCATGACATGCAGTCTAAACAGTCTCTGGGTCATTGCGTGTGATGGACATTTTTAATGCTTTCAAATGATTTGCTGCATTTATAAAGTACCCATGTCTTGAGGTAGTTCATTATGATGCAATTTACCTTCTATGTGCGATTTGATTGGACAGGAATCACAGGATTTTCCTAATCCCCAAAGACAGGAAAGTAGTGGAGTAAAAGTACCGATACTGCACTAAAAATGTATTCAAGGGAAAGTGAAAAAGTACATTCTTAAATCTACTTAGTAAATTACAATTCCTGAGAAAAACTACTCAATTATAGTAATTGGGGTATTTGTAATTTGTTACTTTACACCACGGCTAGCCAGCGTCTAAGCACCACGTTATTTTGACATCCAATGACAACGTCAAATGATTTTAATATTTGTTTGATTTTATGTTGTGTTGGAAAGTGACCAAAATCCAACATTAAGCCAATATCCTAACCCAAGGTCATATTAATATCAAATACTGACATTTATTCATCAGGGATGGCAATCAAAATCCAACATCTGATAGATGTCATAGTGGTAACGTCAACACAATGTCAAGCTGTAACATCATTAGCTATTGATATTTGGTTGATTTTAGGTTGAATGTTGGACATCAACATCAGCCTGACGTTGGGTTCTGACGTTGGCCTGATGTTGGGTTCTAACGTCAACCTGATTTTCATTTCCAAACAAATTGCAACGTCCCCACGATGTTAGGGGTACAACATCAATTTGACATCATGTTGACGTCCTGTGCCTGGTTTGTTTGTTGTCTTCTGTTTGGTCAAAAATTGAAGATGGCAGATCTTAAAAGTTTTTAGTTATAAGATGTTAGAAGCCAGACATTTGTGAGTGCTCATCAACTTTTTCCACTTTGCTATGAGTTCTTTTTATCTTCTGAAACCATCTATCAACATTATGACATGTATTTGCGTTTGAAGCACACTGAGTCTCTTTTTCCCTCTTTAACAAATTTCTCAGCTGCTCAAGACCACGGTGACACAGCAAGAGTCTTTGCCCCTAGTGGTTTTGCTGGCGTGAGTTGAATAAAGCAGTAATAAAGTAGACCTGCATACATTTGAACGGCATCTAAAACCATACAGGCAGCAGCCAAGCTAATCAGGAAGAAATTCCAAACACATAAACACACACTTATGATTTTACACGTGCAGTAATAAGTAAACCATCACTAATGAATCACATTGACGAATATAGTTACACACTCCTTAGTAACATGAACTCCATAAACAACAACACTGCTTGTAAAAGGGCTCAAAAGCTGTAATTTGAGCACTGCTTAGCTTAACGGTGTGATTTGTGTATTGAAACAACACCAGACCTGTGACTCTCAGCAAGCCACCAGACTTGTGTATTTAGTTTTGGGATGGAGATAGATAATTCTCTTTACAGGACCCAGAGGGCTGAAGCTCTCTAAGAAGAGGTGTGTGATTGTGTGTTCAATCTGTACTTCTGGCGACTCCACCTAAACACTTAAGACACTTTGTGTTTTACACCTGTGTTGACACTGGCAGCACTCCCTTTTTCATTAGAAATCGAAAGTTTCCTCCACCCGAACGTGTCTGCGATGTACACATGATTCTGATAAACATTGCATTAGAGTAATTCTGCATCACAGAGGCGTGCGCAGTTAATGATGACACAGCTGACACGACGAGAGATGCTTTAGAAATAGGAGGAGATGGCATGTTTAGTCATACCTGAAATCACTGGGATGCATCATGAACTTGCCATCAACCCCAGTCCAACCTAAAGAAGGAATGCAGATGTAATGTAATCTAGTGGCTTATTCACGATGTCTGAGATTCGTTTTCATGTCGGCTCAGGACGCCTCTGCAACTGTATGACCAACAAATTAGGCAATGGTTTTACAAGTTTTGCTACTGAATGATGCAGAAATATTGCAGGATTTACTGATAAATGATGCAGGGTTTATGACTCATTAATTCAGTGGAGCTTGACTCAGGAAATCTGATTTTATAAACATCTATCAAACTGCATAAATGTATTCATTTAAACAGTTTTGTCATAATTGACATCACAATACATATATATAAAATAGAAAATTTATGTAAAGCGTAAAAAGTGTAAAAGAAAAATGTAAAAATTATAAATAACATGGATCTCAAATGTTGTCAATTAGCCAATCAGAAACTTCCACAACCTTGACACCATCATCTGAGATTTTTCAGAGACATAATAATCTTATTGTATGTAAACTTGACTTTCAAGAAAAGTTATAATAATTTCTCAAAAATATCTCTCATTATTCTGCTATTAAGCATAACAGAAACAAATTTGATAATCCTAACTTACACACAAAAAAGAAAATGTTGAGTCACATTAACATCAGACTTTTTTAAAATGGTTATGTGCCCTTTTATTCAGTGTATGTAAACTTCTGGTTTCAACTGTATATATAAATATATATTAATGTTTTTAATTAATATATGCATGAATAGAAAGTTACTTTAAACCAAAATAGATTCTCGATATCTTACAATGTTTTACGGAAGCACAATTGATCATGATTTCAGTGTGTATACTCCAATATTTTGCCAGCCACCGTGGTTACCTTAGTAAATGTTTTGAGGGCAATGAAAGATTTACAGTTTCCCATAACTCGCGCTTGTTGTTCCGGTCTCTCTCTATCGTTCTGTGTGATTGTGTGCGCCAGGAGGAGTGTCGCTCCGCGCGGAAGGCAGGAAGCGGCGCGTGGGCTCAGTGTCACCGCCTGCGTCACACGCCAGGAGGGAGTTTTCCACTGACGAAAAGACTGCGCTGCTCCGCGTCTGCTTCAGACAAGAGGAACAGCTTCAGCTGCCGCTCCAGTCCTCCGAGCGCACAATAGCCGCACGAACACAACGGGATCTCTGTACGGATAAACGCGCGGTCGCATCTCTTGGATTATTACAGCTTCATCTTTTCCTAGATTGTGATTTACTAATGCTGATCGGACACGTTATTGGTGAGTAGCGGAGCTCCGCGCGGTTTAACGCCGCACTTGTAATGTGTCTAATAGGCAAACCTCGGATCTGGAGTCCAGCCAGATAGTTTCAATGTTATTTTGTCGGCCAGTGTAAACAGATGAAATGTGTTGTGTAACTATTTCAAGTAGCAAATCTAGAGGACATGGTTGTATGCTTCCGTGACAGGAAAAAAAACTAACTAAAGTTTACGTTATTAAGCCATTGTCTTGCGTTTTTAATTGTGTTATAATAAACTCTGATTGGAAAGCTATCATTTAATTTCTAATGCTTAGATGTAAACCGTATTGAGTGTGTTGTTCGGTGTAAATATTAGCGGTTTTTCTTTTTTCCGTCAGTAATTTTGAATGGCAGTGTTTGCTGGGTTTTAATAAAAGATAGCCTAATTCTCATAAGCAGCTGTTAGCGGTTCTGATCGGATCCATTGGCAGAATTCCAGGATAGTGGACCGTATGTGTGTGTGTGTATCCGATAAGCCGTAATTGCTAGTTTGAATGTGTGTGTGTGTGTGTTGAGTGCATTCCTCGTTCACGTTTATAGCGCTGGTGTATCTTCTGAAGCGCGAGCGACTCCTTAAGGTGCCACACCGTATCAGTTCAGTAGTCTGCATGCAGATCTGCGCTCAGCCTCATATGCACTTCCAGTCCTCGATGACGTCACCGAGGGTGCATACGAGGCTGAATGCAGGTCTGGGGGAGACCTTGCTTGATCCGAGACAAACTTCAGCTGGTCGAACCGGTATTTGATCAATAGCCTATTAATAGCTTTTACAGTGGTATTTTAGTAGGCTACATTTAGCAAAGGCAAGCATTACCACTAGCCTATAATTCATTCACAAAGAAAAGTGTGTGTGTTTTATTTATTTATTTAATCTAACTAATCTCCCCAGGTCATTTGATAATTGCTTTAATTGACATTAGTCAATCACGAGGCTACAATCACCAACACGTTGTGCTCTGCGTGATTGGGATAACCGAAGTAAATTCCACACAGAGTTTGTTACATACTAACGGCATTCCTTTTGTCAGGTAATTTACAATTACTGTCTGTGAGCAGATTGAATGTTTGATGGTGGGGTTTATTGAGCTTGTATGTAACTTTAGTTCAATAATTTCGGTATTTTGTGGAAGCACGAGCGCAGCAGCGCGTGTTATTATGATGATGCTTGTATATTTGTGGCTGTGTCATAAATTAGAGTGTGTTTATTTTGCGCGTGCGTCTGTGTGGACGAGCGCGCAGTCGCTGTCTCTCGCGCGACCTCACTCGGGTTGTTTGTGGGAATTACTAATGACAAGTCGGATTTTTTGTTGTTGTTGACATCATATGTGGTCATTTATATTCTTAAGACGAGCTATATAAGTCTATTAATGTATTATGCCATTTAAAATGCCTTTGCACTACTCTGTGGTAAACTGTTTACAAGTGAGACTTTTCATTCCCATAACCTGCGATGTTGTTTTGAATTCAAGTACACGTTAAACTAATCAAACAGGACCATAAAAGATTATATTGTTTACGTACTTCTGGGTTGATGAGGTGTGGACTTGCACGTGTACTGGGGTCAGTGAAATCACTCAGCTGGTTAAAGTAGCATGTCTGGATAGTTTCCTCCCTCAACTTCACATGTCTTATTTACACATGTCCAGCTTTAAAAAAACTAAGATGATGCTGTCATAACTGGTGTACATCACAACATGTCATTTTTATTCATCTCCCACCCACAAACTGAGTGTTTTTATTTGGGATAGATACGTGTGTGGCTTTTGTGCAATAGTATTGGTGGTGTTAAAGTCCTCATGTCTCTAAAACCGAGACACAGAGGGAACCCATCTGTTTTGGCACTCTCAAACATTCCTCCCAGCTTGTGAGGTACCAGCAAGTGCCCCAGACGTTAGCTGATGACCCCTGAGCTCCCCCAATCCTATAGACGCACACATATACTCTCCCCTGGGAGTCCCGAGAGACTGGTAAAGATGGCTAGTATTTGTTTTGTCACCATTAAGTTAGTCAGAACAAACTCATGCAGATGACTTCTCAAGGAAGCTACACTTTGCGAACTGTGTTGGAAGTTTGCATTTCGAATATTGATGCAAATTGTTGCGTGTGGAAGTATCTTCTTTCAGTTTTGGCAATTTCCTAAGCAGTCATAGTTTCCATTCGTTGACTTAAACCAGGAGCAATGATTTTCTCAAAACTGTTAAATAACTTTTAGAGGATGTTTTGAGATGTCTTTTCTCATGGCTCTTAGCATAATTTAGATGACCTTTAGTTGGTGATCTTCATAATAATGAATAATCGATTTTTTTGTCATGTGAGGGACCCCATCCTAAAATGTAAAAGACAGCTGTATTTGGTCCAAAAGATCCAGTTTATATTGTTGTCATTTTATATTATTACATTTCAATCTCCCTGAATTTCAATCTCCCAGTATGTAATCTTGTCTAAGTTAGACTTGGTACCCTTTTTGTTTAAATAACATTTCAATTAAATAGCAGTAAGCTTGTCCATGTTGTTTATAAAACTATGTATGTCTAGTAAAATGCCTAGTTTGATGATGTATTAAATCCATAGTTACTCTGGTATAGCATGTGAGAGAAATCGTCATCTCCACCCTAATATCGTCATCTCTGATGACTCGCGACTCCATCAGGTGTTTGTGTCGGTGTTATTGTCTGAGGTGGATCCTCTTGGGCAATAGTGGTCTGGACAATGCAGACACATCTGGGATAGATAGACTATTACAGAACGTGCCGCTATGCCAGAGGAGAATTCCTGTGGGCTGGAGACATCGCATTATTTATTTGTTTAAAGTTCTCGCCCGCTACCCTCCTCCCACATCAGTGCGCTCTCCTATTTGGGATGAATGTGTGCTCTGCATGGGTTGAGGCTCAGGAACAGAATGTCTCTGGCGTAGTTTAACATCTAGAGTGATGATCGGCACAGCCACACGTCTCCCTCCTCTCGCCTGACTGCAGTTCTCAAGGGATGACCAGCAGGGGGAGTGTTTCTAATATTCTGCTGGAATCTGGTGCCCAATACAAATATTGCAAGTGATTTTTTTTTATTTATTTTTTATTTTTTTTGTGTGTGCACTAGCAATTATTCATAGTCACACTTTTTAGATAGTTAAGATGAGGTACACCCTGCGCATTACTTAATCATCTGGATGAGCACCGTGAGCTGGAGGGGCAAAGTCAACCCTTGCATAATGTCAGGTCAGGATTCCACTGTTTGAAGGTAGTTTAGACAATCTGCTCAGTGGTTTAAGTTGTTTTTATGCTTTTTGGAAGCAGGAAGGCACTAAAAAAAGTGTTTTTAAAGTGATAGTTCACCCAAAAATATGACGTACTCATTATTTACTCATCCTCAAGTAGTTCCAAACCTCTGACTTTATTTTTTTTCTGATGAACACAAAAGAAGAAATTCTGAAGAAAGCTGAAAACCTGTAACCATTGACATCCATACATAGTAGGAAAAATAAATACCATGGGAGTCAGTGGTTACAGGCTTCCAGGTGTCTGCATTTGCGGAAAAAGAAACTCAAACAACTTTGGCTGTTTTAATTTTTGGCCGAACTATCTCTTTAACTTGTGCTGACAACTGATAAATATCAGGCTTTAGCAGTTTGCTCTTTTTGTGGCTTTCTGCACTAGATTTATATCCACCGTCCTTGGTGACAGCAGCGTTGAGAATACCTCATCAGAGCACTGTCTTTATTGGAATGGCAAGTTCTGCATAATTTATGCTCCAGTGTGAATGTCTCACCTGCTTGAAGCATCTGGGATACCTCGCCGATAACAGCTTCTGCCTGAATGGGAAATCCAGACTTGCTCAGTGGCGGATTTATGGCTAGACACTAGACAGTATGTTTTGACTGCTCATTTTTTATTTGTGGGGCTTCTTGCTCATATTTCCATTCACCACTGATGTTGGAGTGCAACAGGACAAGCTCCAGATTGACCTCCAGCTGAGCCCCCCAACATCCACCCCCTCTTTCTCTTGTTCCTGGGATTAGCTCGTCGTCATTGTTTCTGCCTGTTAAGCAAGATTAACAAATCAATGTGTCAGGTAGGCTGCAGTCAAGAGACAATGACCCACTTCCAACACCCAGGTCTCTCTCTCTCTCTCTCTCTCTCTCTCTCTCTCTCTCTCTCTCTCTCTCTCTCTCTCTCTCTCTCTCTCTTCCTTCATCTCTCCTATACTGTCCTCCCCCTCTCCTCACTGTCCAGAGTCCTTAATTAAAACTCCTCTGCTTGGTAGGCATGCATGTTGTCCTCAGGGAATTCTCTTTTTTTCCTCTCTCTGTTAAATGAGGAGTAGAGATGGTGGTTGAATGTGAGAATAAACTCTGTCTGAGGGTACGTTTACACAACAACAGCGTACTGAGAATATTTTTGGGATTATTTCAGGTGTCAACTTTGTAAAAGCAATTCCCACTTATAAGAAAAAATTGCATAATACATAGTCCTGTAGTTCTCCGTTGTTGTGAAGTGCTCATGCATTCCTAGAGACTGAACATGTAATATATATGGACATGGCATCACTGTTTTTTTGTTTTTTTTACAAAATCAATGAGATAGGGATGTATTCTAGTGATTTATGCTAATATACTTTAGATCAGTGCTTCTCAACCACATTCCTGTAGGACCACCAGCTCTGCACATTTCCTTTGTCTCCTTAACCAAACACACCTGATTCAGATCATCAGCTCATTAGCGGAGACTAAAAGACCTGTACGGGGTGTGACACAAAGGAGACATCCAAAATATGCAGTGTTGGTGGTCCTCCAGGAACATGGTTAAGAAACACTGCTTTAGATGATGGTGGTATAGTTTTCAAAAATATGCATTTTGAAACCTGTTAGCATAGTCAGGGAATGGTTAAAATGCACATATATATTGAAATCCTTGTCAGGGTTGTCCGGCAAACATCCCATGAGCCCCTCCTGAGTCAGATATGAGTTCTGGTAAACTCCAGAGACTCTGCAAGGGGTTTTCTTGCGTGAGTAGACTGCATCTGGAAACGTGACTGTGGGAAACTGCGAAAGACAATTTACTAGTCAAATGAGCAGAGGATGAATTCTAAAAGGTTTTGAAGTCCTCTGTGCACTGAGTCAAGTGTCAGGTTCTCTTGTAATCATGTGATTTATCTAAAAATATTTTTCTGCTGAGGTCTGTGGGCGTGAAAAAGCTGCTTGTTTTCAATCAAGACGTAGCATGTTAGGGTTCACGCTCCCTGCACTGGCTCTGTTTGCATGCAAATGAGGACAGATCTGGACACATACTGTTTGCAATAAAAATAGATCATGTCCTCAGCCTGTACTGCTGTTTTCAGGCAAATCAGCTGTTTTCTGTGTCGTTGTCTGTTTAAAACCCTTAACAGCATCAGCTCCAAGTTTTAACACATGGCACAAACGATTGCATAACTTTCCAAGGAACTAGAGTTCCTCTAGTCAGTGTTCAAGTATTATTTGCTTTCAGAACTGGTGTTGCACAAGCAGATAAGTCTGACTCCAAGGAAGATCTAGTCGGCTTCAGAGGCAGATAAGACTCACCTTCTGCTTTCTGGCAGCAACATTTGGCAGCCGAGGAGACACGACTGAATGTGCAGACGGCACAGACGTGCCCTCAATGTCTGGCACGTTTGTGACGGCAGCACTAATGTGTGAATTGCACATGCTCAGAGAAAGAGAGAAAGATGTTCTGCTTGTAAATAAAGCAACCTGTGGGAAAGTCTTGTCTGTCTGAAGATTATGGTTAGATGGATGTTAAGTATATGTTTTACCAGTAGTAATTCTATTACATACTTGTAGTGGTAGTTGACATACACTTAAAATCTGCCTAAATGTGTAGTTTAAATATTAAACATATAATTAATACACAATATTGTTTGGTACCATTGTGCATTCTGATGGAAGGTCAGATTGAATATCAATTAAGCATGATTAGTCACTGTATTAATGTATTAAATGCTAATGCGCTGTTGTAATGATCAGTTTGAACGGCCCTTAATTAAATTAATTGAAGTATTTGTACTCTTTATTAATGTAAAATGAAGTTTCATTGGTGGATTAGACTTCTAGCAGACTATTAGCTATTTAGTCACGTTGTGTTAGTCACTCGGTATGGCAGGGATGAATCAGAGCCATTTGGTTCTTCTTTTTTTTTTGGTCGATGACATTGTAGACTAACATCATGAGATGTGTAATCTGCCAGTCATGACCGTCTGTCGCTTTTTTTTTTCTCAGAAAAGGCTGTCTTGCTGAGAACAAGTTTTGTTCTGTGACATCTATTTGCTTTTCATTATCAATTAATGTTCTGGTAGGGGAAAAACAACCGCGTAGTTCAGTTAGCCTAGGATATAGTTGGACTTCCTAATGACTTGGCTAATTTGAATTAGAATTTATAACATTTTGCTCAAGCAGAACTGAAAACTCTCATCTTTACATCAAACCCTCTCCTCCCTACTCGTCTTCCTTCCTTTCTGCCTGTTTCAGCATGAACGTGTCTGGAGTGCAGCGAGAAGCTGAGCCTGAGGTGAACCAGCTGACTGGGGTTTATCTCGGGGCATTGAACCAAATGAGTCCGCCAGTATCAAATGATGGTTTTGTGTAAAAGCCACTGCGCTGCACTGGCTCTGACCCTTAAAAGCTGGTGGGCTCTGGCTAGACCCTTCCTGCCAATGGATTGATTGCTTTTATTGCCCAATAAGCAACCTCTCCACAGGAGCAGCGACAAATTCAGCCTGTACTTCCATAAACATGTTTACTGTGCCAAGCTGTACACACATTTACTAGAGAGTCTCATAAAATGCATTTAGCAGCTGTGTAATGCGTAATTGCCGCTACCGGCTCAGTGATGTGTGTGTGTTTTTTTTTTGAGTAAGGTAACCTAAATTTACCCTCCTCACTAATGTGGCTATGTAATCAACCCCAGCCTAATCAATGTATTTGTCTAAGCGATTGGATTTGGAAGTGGGTGAAGGGTCTGGTAATTGTTGACTTGCACTGGAGGGACATGATTGATTGCTTCCTGTTTTTTGCTCTCTGCTCAGAGGCAGTAAGAGCGGTCAGCTTGTTTAGAGAGTACAAGCCTGTATTTATAATGCATCTTTCTTATTATGGACCACATTTTGACCATCCAAACTTATTGTTTCAATTGAAAATGGTGCTTGATGCATGTTTAGTCATAGTCGGTATGTGTCACCGTGCTGTTTATCTTCACAGCATTGCTAAGATAACATTTACTTTGTAGAACATATATTGGATTCCTGTTAAAATTAGTGAAATTACTTGCAGTCGTTGCACAAATTCATCAGTCTAATTGCATTTTAGACCAAACATAGAATATTGAATGAATGCATTCTTATTTTGTTTGGAAGACACAACTCTAGACAGGAAAGCCTTTCAAAACTGATGTGTATTGTTGATTAGTGTTGATGTAGCCTTAATACACTCTTAACATCTTTGCTTGTTTTTTCCACAGATCACCAAACGCTAGCGCCATGAGCGGGGTTCTCAAGAGGAAGTATGAGGAGGTGGAAGAGGACCCGTGCTACTCTTCCTCATCCCCCTCCTCTCTCTCCTCCTCTGCCTACTCCGAGTGGGACTCAGATGGGGAGAGCTGCTACTCGGACACCCTGGATTCTACCCCCAGCAACCCCAGCTCCCCAGCAACATCCTTAAACAGTGAGTTCCTCTTCTATTTCTGCTTTTATTTAAGGTGGGAATCCTTAAAACCCTGTTTCATAACTATTTTCCATGCACAAGATCTGATTCTGTGTCCTATCTTATAAGGTGTTATTGAGATATGGGAGGGTGTAAAAGTATTTGCATGGATGTTTTAATTACCCAACGATGTTTTAATACATGCTGGATTCTTCTGGTCAGCTCCAGTAAGCCATTCATCCAGGTTGTTAGGGTGAGTCATGGAAGGAAAGCAAACAGTTGTGAGGTTCCCAGGATGGCAGGGCAGGCAGCCAGAGAGTGTGCCATGTGATGGAGACAGAATGAACGTAGAGCTTTGTCTGAGCACTGGGCATGAACCCAACACAGGTGCTGAGAAAGACCAAAGGGCACGGAGCAGGAAGGCAGGGATGAAGAGAAGAGGAAGGGAAACGATATGGCTGTCTGCTTGTGTTTATGAAATGGAGAGTGAAGTCAGATAATGTAGTGTAGTCTGGGTAGCAGCATGTTGAGTGAAAGACTTGTACCGTAACATTTACTTTAAGTAGTTTTGACAGAAAGCTGTAATTACTTGATTAAAACAGCGCATTACATTCTAGAATAACTGTTTTCTGCTTTTTTCTTTGTTTTAATCTCTTTTAAATGGTAGTGTACAGTCTGCACATGTATAATATAAACAATCCATGTTTTTTAAGAGTATTTTTGGATGCATTTTCAGTGTTGCGTAATGATTGGCACCAACACACTCAGCCGTACAAACCACTGAACATGCTGTTTGCCTATCCCTCACCGCCTCCTTTTCATTCACTTAAAATAAAACATTCTTTCAAACCTGACTAACACAACTATCGAGTATCAGTATATCGGAGACAAAGAAATCTACTGACAGTCAGTCAACCAGTCAGTCTCATTGCATTACTGTATTATCAAGTGGTTATGAAATCATAAGATCACCACTTCTTATGCTCAAAACTACAAACAATAACATAACATTGTTTAAAGATTGTACTGCCCATGTATCAGGCTCTATTGAAACCACTGACTTTATCAAATTGTTTGATGAGCAAAACATATTTGCAGAGGGATAGAGAAAACATGCTAGATTGAGTTCCCACCATTGCAAGTCTAATATAAGCAAGCTGTGGGGACAGTCTGAGAGTCCATTCCCTCCAGATAACAATGGTGAGCTGCTGGCCCTAGGGGAAAAAGAGCTCCTGTCTTACAGAAGCTCACGAAGTTCTGCACAGAAGACAGATGTACTGAAATGACAATTTAAAAATATGGTTTTCTTGTTTCAAGAAGGAAATTCCTCCCTTAAAGATTCTTTGACACTGATTCATTGGGTAAATGCAGAATTTGGCTGGTTGCAGGTATAATTTGCAGTGAATGCACAGACACACCGTCACACCGTGAATGCACAGACATATGGCTTGTCTTTATATAAAGATGGGTGTATGTTATTAAAAAAAGCAGCCATCTTAAGTGCCCTCACCACTTCCAGAAACCCCAAACTTCCAGATCATCCAGCCACAGGGTTATGATTTTGGATGCTTTACTCCCCTACACACTTTCTCGCCAAGGGGAAATTCCTGCGTGGATTGTGTTTGTCAGACACGAACAAAGAAGAATGTAGTTATCTTATGACTAGATGCATCTGAAAACTATTAGCTAAACTGTCCACACATCTGAGAAATTGGTGTTTTTATTTGGTGTACAACCGAACGACTGTAGCTCATGGCATTTCCTTTTTGCGGACTGCCATCTAGTGGTGATGTAGTGCACCCTCAACAAAAACATTAATGGGATCTTGATGTTTACACAAGAGACTCACCCACTCCAAGTCTTCCCATTAGGCTTGGCACACTTCCTACTCAAATACTCCCAGATGAGATCCTAGGAACAGAACTTCCCTTTCTTTTTTTCCACCACTCTAAGACATGTGCTCTTAATTTTCCATTAAGGAATTCCAAGCATGAATTTCCGTGAGTGTATTCCACTTGTGTTTTTTTATGGCTGAATGTGTTATGTTTATTCTCTTTCTCTGTCTCTCTCTTTCCTCAGCAACATCTATCCTGAAGAAGGCTAAGCGCACACGGCGAGGCAACGTGCAGTTTGACCAGGTTACGGTCTTCTTCTTTCCTCGTTGCCAGGGCTTTACCAGCGTGCCCAGTCGGGGAGGTTGCACCCTTGGCATGATGCAAAGGCACAGTGCCCAACGTCGCTACACTTTGGCAGAGTTTGCGATAGCACAGCGCCACCTACGGCAAGAGAAACTCAAAAATCGAATGAGGGAGGAAAAACTGGAAGCCCTTAAGCTAAAGGTATTAATTTTATTCTCGCTCATTGTGGTCAAACAAGCTGCATTTAAATCAAGGCATCATCATAATCATGCAAACATACTTTTTCTTCATTTAACAGCTCACCAAAAATGGTACCCAAGAATCTGAAGAGGCTGAAAAGCTGACCGTCGATGATATACCAGAGGATGAAATAGACCTCAGTGGAGTAAATGTGGATGACGGCTCCTTCCTGCATCCCTACCCCTCGAAGAAAAGGTACGCCATCCTCAAAGCTGCAGGTGTGAAGAAAATCGATAAAGAGGAGAAACGTCAACTTCATGAGCTGCGCACATCGAGAGAAGATTGCGGATGTGACTGTCAAGGCTTCTGCGAGCCAGAGACCTGCAGCTGTAGTTTGGCTGGGATCAAATGTCAGGTAAGCAATTCCCAATAGACTTCCTTGAGAACATCCCTTACCAAGATTGTGGGTAATATTCACAAGTATCATCCATAACAGCAGAAAGTAACGCATTGTTCATTACCTTCACAGATGGACCACTCATCCTTCCCATGCGGCTGCACTAAAGATGGCTGTGGGAACACACAAGGCCGCATCGAGTTCAACTCCAGCCGAGTTCATACCCACTACATCCACACCATCATGAAGCTGGAGCTGGAAAAGCGCTTGGAGGAGCACACGACGGAGATTGAGACGCCTCCTGAAAATCATCCAGACAGCAGTTCCCCAAACCAACCAGCAGAGATCAGCAGCACGCCAGACATACCAACATTTCACTTTAACTCAGAGCTACTATCCACAGGAGAGAACAGCTGCAGCAGCGACATGACCGATTCGTCTAGTTCCTCAGGCCAGAGCGAGGATTCTGAATCTGTCGTAAACGGTCCAAGTGAGCAATCGTCGCTGGATGTTGACGAAAACGGACTTACGAGAATCCTAAGCTTTAGCGACACAGACAATGAAGACTGTTCTATCAGGGAGCGCAATGACAACTGTGACTATCAACAGAAAAAGAGCGAGTCTATGGGTTATGGCATCTTCAGTACAACAGACGACAAGCTCAACATGTCGCAAACAGACAACAGTCGCACAGCCATGTCGGAACTTTTAGATGAGAACGCTAATCAAGGTAACGGACTATTCCACAGCGGCTCCGTCCCACACACACCCTCGCCCTCCATCGATCATTCAGCCAGCTACATGGACCTTAGCCTGTCATCCGAGTCGGACTTAGAATTCTTTGATGGATTTCCTTGTTTGGGACCGAGCTCACTTTACAACTCCTTAAAGGAGTACGAGCACGTGGACAACTTCTTTCAGTTCCAGTTGCCTACCTATCCCAGCCTTCCTCAAGCTGCAGACCCAGGAACATGTCTCCTGGAGTCTCTGATCGGCTTGTCGGATTCTGTCCCAGAACCTCCGACCACATTCACGGACAATCAAATGCTAGAAGACGCCATGAAGCTGTCAGTGATGGAGTCTGTAAAGGTCTAATTGGGAACTCTTGTATGATCACTGTATAAATGAACTATGGGATTGTAAATGAATGCCATTTGTTTTTTTTTTTCTTTATGAATGGAGACCCATCGCGGGATATCAATATTTGCATTATCTGCCTTTAAGATGTTAGCAAAGCATTAAGTTATTATAACAATCTTTATTATCATTATTGCCATCGCAGTGGCAGCTAACATTTCAGTTCAAAAACAAGTCCGGCCGACTGATTTTTGAATATTTGTACATATGGCCAGGAAGGTGAGTAACTTCTCACCCACATTGGTGGTATTATCAACATTTACCATTATTATTATAATTATTATTATTATTGCTAAGGTTATTTATATGAATTGTGAAGGGGCACCAATGGGAGTCATAAAGCTGATTATGTATCTCAGGGACTTTTTCTAGCTTTCAGAAGCAATGCATTTTGACCATCGCTGTTATTTGGCGTTCTTTTTTTCTGAGAATTTTCACCAAAACAAACAGCATTTATATGGCCCCTTTTGGAGGGCTTCTTTCTTGGTCGCTTTTTCCGACTTGACATGGTGGTCTGTACTTTTTTTTGCAAAGCTAGAGGAAGACTCCTGTTCCACAAAAAGGCTCCTTGGGATTTTCTAACGGTACACAAATCCCCCCCCTGAGGCTCCTCAGTTAGCACTTTATCTGTGAAAAAAAATGAACCAATCAGAGAGCAGATGGGCCTGCCTTGTCGTCTCTGAGTCGAAGATTGTTTTCATGCCATTTTATGGTGTTGGATCATCAGCACAAGGTGGAGAAAAGTGAACGATTTCCTTTTTAACTTATTCTACACGCCGCAGATATTGCATAATATGGCTGTGTGATATCTGTTGACCATTATTTGGAATTGCTTTTATTTATTCTTACCAAGTTATTTATTTTGTTTTCTTCAAATGCCAGCTGAATATTATCTGAGCCACACTGTGCTCTGGAGAAGTGGAATTAATGCAGCTTGTTCACGTTTTCCACCTACATTAACCTGTGTGATGCACATCTTTATGTTCAGCTGTGGAGGAAGGGGCACCAACTGCAAAGTATTTAATAATTACAATGAAGTAACACATTTGGTTAAATTATTTCACGTTTAGCATTTCAGCAGTAGGACTATTTATTCATGGGTTGGGCAATAAAGAGAACGGTGTGTTTAACAAATGAAAAGTATAGTCTCTGTGCCTGTTAACACAAGGAGCGCTGTTTCCTGTCTGATGAATGACATGATGCTGTATAATCTACCTATTAACTAAAAAAGGTCTGTGAATTGACCACCAATGATGTTGCCTATAATATAGAGAATTAACATTTTGTAACTATGTAGATTTGAGAGAATTCTAATCTGTTTATTGACAAATTATTTTATTAAGAAATTAAATTCACAATCTTCAAATATTGAAACCTTTGTAATATATGAATAAAGCTAAATCTATGCTTGAAGAAAAAGACAAATATTCTGGCGAGGCATAAAGTTGGTGTTTACTACGATGTAGCTACCTTAACAAATTTCCCAAGCTTGATTTGACTGGTTGAGAGAACACAACTGACAACATTAATTGTGGGAGAAAATTTAGGTTTAGTTTCAATAACGTTTTGTTGATAAAACCTGCATATATTATGCAACATGTATCATATTATGCAATTTTGAGTTGCCCATGTTGTTTCCACTACAGTGAAGACATTTAAGTTTGTATGTTTCTGAATGAGCTTTGAGGACATGAATCGATGTACATATCTGACCATCCAGACTTGAGCTGTCAGCACAGCCTTATTTGACCTGATAGAAGCATTTGCATGCAAGATCCATTCATTTGTCATGCATTTAGAGCAAAACCGCACAATCAGAAATGTACTTGCTTTACTTTTGCCTTCACATGCTGTTCATTCAAGTCCAGCAATTATTCCCTTGTAAAGATGTATCTCACCTCATCGCAATGAAATGGAAATGATTGGTATTTATTAGTCATGATTGATGTTTTTGATCTCTGATGCTTTTCAAAGTGTTTCTTACTTCTGCCTTTTTGTTGTATATATTTTCTGCTTCAATGAAACTAAAGACAAAACCAAGCAGTTGTTTTATATTATATATTTTCACGCTTAACTGTTTAAAGCTGTTCATTTCATTCAAGTCATTTGACAGTAGTTTGTCCCTTCAAAATAAAAGTCCAGCTTTTTTCTTACATCTGCTGTTGTTTGTTCTTTTACATATGCAAGTGCAGTGGTGTTGAAAGATTTTATAATCTTCAAACTTTTGTTGTAACTATTATTAAAAAAAGAACAGAGCCTATTATCATAATAAATATAGATCTATATAAAATTTGATATATTATTAATAAACAAGGCGCAAGTAAGTTATTTGTTAATAGCCTTACATTTGAATAATTAATCTGAATAAATAAAAGCAGACTTAAATCTATGATCACTTTAAAGAAAATATTAGTAATTTTTTAGGTGCACTTGTAGCAGAATGTGTGTGAAATTTGACAATAGACAAATGAAAAGATAAAACCCATGGATAGAACCTCTACAGCTACCAAAATTACGGCAAATCTTGTTGTTACACACTCTTAAAATACATTATTAGCAGAGAAAAGCTCTAGCAGTAGTATCATGAAACATATTGCTAACATGGGATTCTTAAAAACAAAACAAGAAAAAAAGAACTTAAAAATATATTTAAAATATTATGAATATTTTTTTACCTTTATCGATTTACAGCAAAACAGCCTCTTCTCTTCACTAGAACAACAGTTATTTTCTCAACCGGATATAATGAAACTTTGGAAGTCACGTGGTAAATGACAGTTGTCTCCGCCCACAGTGGCAATCAGTAGCGCATTACAGACACTCCAGGTGTGCGTCGTGTCTCCACTGGTCTACACACGGGATTTTGTTGAATTTTTGCAGTTTTCATATTTTTATTTGTTAGTTTAATATGTCTTTACATCCTTCAGAAATAAGGGGGTTATATTTATATAGCCACGCGTCGAAAAGTTTGTTTGTAGCGTTAAAATAAATAACTGTTTGTTTTTTTTTGCATCTGACAGAAGATACATCGCAAGCTGTAAGTAAACAATTGAATAATGCTTTCACTATAATTTGCTGTTTTAAATGGCTGGCTTTAAAAAAAATATTATCATTACTCATTTGTGTCTCCAGTACAAAACGATTATATGCTACTAATTTAGCATTTCACTTAGCATGACATTAGTGTAAAAACGTCGGTCATGTTTCTGTATTATTCAGTTCTGTATAAATTAAGAATTTTGAACATAAGGAGATAATTAACCAGAATAATAATAATAATAATAATAATAATAATAATGATGATGATAGTAATTCTGTCATCATTTACTCACCTTTGATGCGTTCCAGTTACCAGTTTTGTAGAGTTTGACTTTGTAGAGGTTTGAAAGTGTGACGAGTGTTGAGAATTTGGATGAGGAAAAACAAAACAACTTTTCATAACACATGAAACGTGAGATGAACAACATTGAAATGATATAACCCATTCCTGCAATAATAAATGATAATAATAAACAATTTGCTGTGCTATAGGTACAGGGTTTCTCCAGGTTTCACCAAGTTAAATTTAAGACTTTAAAAAAAAAAAAAAAAAAGACCATTATGAGGTTAATGTCGTATGTATTAGGGTAAAACGCTCTAATGGCCATTGCAAAAAGATTGTTACATGCTATATTAAAAAAACTAAAATAAAAAAATTAAAAATAAAAAAAACTTAACTAATGTGTCAAAACAAGCAAACTCAAGTTTTAACTGAACTTTTATTAATAAAAATAGTTTAAAAAACTATAATAAATTTATGAACAACATTTAAAGAAATGTTATTGCAAGGAAGATAAAGACGCTGGTAAGTAGTTAATAAATTGAACTTTTATTTTTACGTTTTATTGAGGTGGTTTGTTGGTGATTGGGTAGCTTTGGGTACACTGAAAAAATTATTCAAAGATGATTCCTTGGATTTACTCAATTTTCTTACGTTAAGTGGTTGTAAACAATTTATTTGGGCTGAATTTAAACAAACAAATTAAGTTGAACATTTCTCAATTGAACTTGTATGTTTAAATTCAACACAAATAAATAGTTTGCAACAGTTTTGCATGCAACACTTTTTTTCAGTGTAGGAAAACTAAGACAGGTTTAAAATAATTTAGGACCTATAAACCCCTATTTTAGGGAATTTAACACTTTTTAATACCCCACGGACACTGGTTGAAACACAGCAGTATTAATTTAAAAGACACAAATGTTTTATTTTGGTGTTTTGTTTATAATTATTTAATTTGGTGAAACAGTTAAACAATACAAACAATACTCCTTGTAAAATGTAGCTAGCTTCTTTAGTTTTAAAAGTGTTCATTAATAAAAAATAAAATTCTTTCATTAATTACTCACCCTCATGTCTTTCTAAATCCTTGAACTATTCATCCTCCATACACAAATTAAACAATTTAGATCTAAGATCACTGACTGTCCATAGACAGTAAAGGTCACAAAACATTAAAAGCCCAGCAAGTTATTAAAAACTTGATTTGTGTTTAGTCATAATGTCATGAAGCTACGAGAATACTTTTGCGCGCACACACACAGACGAAAGTTAAAAAAAACAAAACAAAAACAAATATAATGACCTAATTCAGCAGTTTCTTCTCTTCGGTGTGAGGACACGTATACAAGTTTAATTGTGTTCTGTATAGATTCTGGGATTGAAACGAATAGAGGGTGAGTAATTAATGACTTTTATTTTTGGGTCATTTATACCTTTAACTTCTTTTGTTGAACTGTTATATCATTATCATGCTGAAATTCAGGAGAATGACTCCTCTTGCTTCTGTGATATTATTGATCTATATTTTGTACATTAAAATGCAAACCCACCAGGATAGTTTTACTTTCCTCACTTTTTTAAAATTGCTGCTTCACACAGTGAATCCTTTGATAAATGATATTTAGTTATTTTATTAATTAATTTATTGAATAAATTATTTCAAAAATCACTTTTCAACATTTTATTTTTGAATGAATCTTAAAATTGAAACCATTGCGATCCGGGTTCTGTGATTTAATTGAAATAAAATCGCAAAAGAAATTGGCATGCACATCTTGTCTTGGAAGCATGGTTGTGTGATCAGTAGTAAATCTCTGACTAACTTTAGTGTTTTTAAATATTTATTTTTTATTGTATATTTACTAAAGTGATTTTTATTATGCATCGAAAGCATGAAAAGCAGATAGAAAGTCCCTAATGTATAAAATAAATAACTTGTCAAATGAAGATGTCAAAAACACTTTGTAAATAAATGCATATTTTATCCAAATTAGCTAATTATCTGAAGCCTGGTTATCTTATGCTAATCTATTAATTGTTGAAATGTCAAAAATGAGCATCAGTACTTGACAAATGCATTCAATAATATACTTTTTTTGAAACCTTTGGTCCTTAATAATTAAATAAACAACTAAAAAAAGCCTTTTATTCAGGAGTCGTGTGCCGCCCCATGACAGGTAAAAAAGCTGCTGCTCTCCCTCACTTGACTGTCATCTTGGTGTTGAGGTATTGAGATACTGGGGTCAAATGTTTGCAGGCAAATAACTGATTAATGGTTGCATGCAACAAGATATGGTGTAAAGAGAAAGGC